>NW_024062725.1:0-82500 GCF_006381635.1 Hibiscus syriacus | reverse complement strand
GGGAATCGGTTCCCTAAGTGTAAAATTCAAATATTTCGACCGTTGAACAGGGGGGAATCGGTACCCCTTGGGGGGGAATCGGTTCCCTCCGAGCATTCTGGAAATCTCGGAGCCAAACCGTTCAGGGGGGAATCGGTTCCTCCTATGGGGGGGAATCGGTTCCCTCTGAGCAATCTGGAATTTTTGGCTTTGAATTGGTTCGAAATACTTTGTAAAATTATTTTGAAATTGTTTTATGATTAAAATTAATTTTACACTTAAGTAAGGATCAAAAATGATTTTTGAAATATTTGGAGTAATGTTTTGATATTCTAATAGTTATATCGAATATACTTAGAAATCATTTGGAAAATCTTAAAATCCATTAACTTAATTTGTTATATCGAAATATTAAAATGTTTCAACAATCTCCCCTTTTTGATATAACAAAACATTTTAGTAATTTTAAGATTTTGAAATCAAGTTTTGAAATTAGAAATTACTAAATTACTCCCCCTTACTTTAACACTACCCCTTACTTTAACACTTATTCTTCTCCCCCTTTTTGTTAAATCAAAAAGACATTGTAAAACAAGGTTTTGAAAATCATTTAGCCAATTGATTTATTAATTATAAGATTAAGCTGCTAAGATCACAATCAAAAGAGAGGTTAGCCATTAGTTTCATAAATCAATATTCATAAATAATGTGATATGGTAAAATTGGTCATATGCTAATGATAATGTAAATGATGCAAAAATGAATAAAACACACCAAACATATAAGTTCACACCATTCATATATCCAAAATCCAACAATCCACAAAATCAAACAAATTAAAATGTTGAAAACAATATTCATTTTGTTCAAAGTTTTAAAGCTAAACATAAAATCAAGCATCCGGATCGGTAGGAGGAAAACGGGCTCGCATAGCGGCCATCTCGTGTGTGAGTTCATTGATACGAGCGTTAGTAGATTCATTGTTTGCACGCATCTCCCGAAGAATCTCTAGTTGTTGAGCTCCCATTGTGGATAAATGACTCTATAGAGGAAAAGCGCGAGTCCATGGTAGCGTATCGAAAATCGAATGTCTCCATAAAGGATTGAAAATATGGAGGCATTTGATGCGTTTGTTGTGCTTGCTCCTCGGGCTGCTCTTCGGGTTGTTCAGGTTCTTCTTCATCTTCATCAATATCCCTCATTAATTGTTCAAACTCGGGATCTTCGTCAGCCTCGGGTGGAGCTTGTGAAGAACTAGCTCCCGGAGTAGAAGAACGAACCCATTCACCGGTTTCTTGTCCTTTACCCATCCCGCTCTCGTTAAGGAAAGAAGATTTATTTGTTTCTTAAGAGGAAAAACGGCATCTAGACCGACTCTAAGCCCAGCTTTGGAAAACAGATTACTCAAAAAGCAACCGTAAACTAGAGATGAACAGTGTTCTTGTTAGGAACAAGATTTACGGTTTCAACAATTTCAGCAAAAATAATCTGAGGTAGGTTAATTTTAATACGGTTTTCGAAACAATGTAACCACCAAAGATCCAAAGCTCTAAGAGTAGAATAACAACCTCCGGATGGTCGAAACCACCAAGAATCATTAGATGAAGAAAACGCTCATGTAGGTCTAAGACACTTGCACTATCTCTCTTTTGTAACGAGAACCTAAAATTTGTTTTTCATTCGAGATACCATCATTATCTAATCCAAATGTATTGGCTATATATGCCGGGTCAATATATAAATTGTCCTAGGAGGTAGGAACGAATTCCTATGGTTTCGGTTTCAGCTTGGTTTTTAATACATACGGCATTAGAGTAGAATATACGAACAAGTTGATGGTAAACGATGGGTTCAAGATCAAATAGTTATCAAATTTCCATTCTTGTAAAATGGGAAGATATTTAAAATCGATAGCTAACATAGCTTGACGGAAGGAATACGTTCTTCCGGATTTTGTAAGAATCGAAATATTGATAATACCAATATCGGTGATTTCTAGACCCAGGATGATTGAAACACGAATTTGGATAGTCAAGTTAGGATCAGTGGGATTGGGATTAGAAATTGGAATAGATGAGATTTGGAGGTGGATTTGGTTGACGACTAGAACGACTAGATGAAGACCTAGGACGTTTAGGATTTGACATGGTGAAGGAAATCGGAATAGATATAATAACCTGCAATTTTAAAACAAGTGTATGCAATTCAATTAATCCCAAAACTCAAATGAGTCCTCAATATTTCAAGATTCTCTAAATCAATCCTAATGGGCAAAGTTTTTGAAAAATATGGTTTTGAGAAACAATATATGTATAGTTTTTCATAACAACAATATAATTTGATCAAAACACAATAATTTGAAAAATAATAAATTTTTTTTTTATCATTATTTCGAAAATTTTAAAAAATTTGAAAAATTCTTGTGTTTTTGATGAAATTAGTTGTAACATCTAGTTTCTAATCACTAAATAATCAATGCCCGATCACTATTTCAACCTAGAACTAATTGAAACTAATCCTATGTTCAAAAATAATGAAATAAAGAGTTTAGAAAAATTTACCTTGAAATATGAAGATTGAGGGGATTTAGATGTTGTTTGCACGATTTTAATGATTCCAACAGGTTTGGAAGATGATTTATGAAGCAAATTCCGATTAATATCGTTGATTTGAGGCAAAAATGGAGATTTGAGGGGTTTAGAGGTGAGAACGGCGGAAGATATAATAAAATGAGGGTTTGGGATTTTGGGGTGTTCTGTTCGATTTTAACAGAACCCCAGGGGGGTATCGATTCCCCTGTGGGGGGAATCGGTTCCCCTTCAAAGGGGGAATCGGTTCCCTCAAGGGGGGGATCGATTCCCTCTGCACAAAAATGCTAAAATCCGAATTTTTTAAGCACAAAATGCTAATTAATCTTTTCTAGTGGTATTGGCAACTCATATATCAAACATTAATTATGTTCAAATAATAAATTAATCTTTAATTGATTTTTGAACATAAAATTAATTTTTCATTAAGAATCACAAACTCCCCCTAACTAATAGAAAGAATGCAATCAAAAATTATTATTATAAGCATTTTTCAAGCTTTATTAAAAGTGCTAAAATTATTTTAAACACTAAGTGAAGATAGGTTGGTCAAACCTAATTCTCTCCTAAGTGTCCAAAATCTTTCCTTGTCTAAGGGTTTTGTAAAGATATCCGCTAATTGGTGCAAAGTATCAACAAATTCTAGACTACATCTTCCTTAGTGACATGGTCTCTAATGAAGTGATGTCTTATTTCAATGTGCTTAGTTCTAGAGTGTTGGATGGGATTTTTAGTGAGACAAATAGCACTAGTATTGTCACACTTGATAGGAATAGTACCTACTTCAATTCCATAATCAAAAAGTTGTTGTTTCATCCATAAACTTGTGCACAGCAACTACCGCTGAAATGTATTCCGCTTCAGTGGTAGATAATGCAACACAATTTTGTTTCTTTGAAAACCAAGAAATCAGCATATTTCCAAGGAATTGGCAAGTACCGGAGGTGCTTTTCCTATCTAATTTGCATCCTCCATAATCCGCATCAGAAAAAGCATGCAAGCTAAAACTAGAGTCTCTAGGATACCAAAGTCCTAAACTAGGAGTGTCCTTAAGGTATCTAAAGATTCTCTTAACAGCTAGTAAATGTGATTCCTTAGGACATGATTGAAATCTAGCACATAAGCAAACACTAAACATAATGTCCGGTCTACTTGCAGTTAGATAAAGCAAAGAGCCAATCATTGACCTATATAATTTAACATCTACACATTTACCTCCTTCATCTAAGTCAAGCTTTGTTGAAGAGCTCATTGGAGTGTTATGAGGTTTCCCATTTTCCAGTCCAAATTTCTTGAGCATATCTTTGACGTACTTAGCTTGATTAATGAAGATGCCATCTTTTCTTTGCTTGATTTGGAGTCCCAAGAAAAATGAGAGCTCACCCATCATGCTCATCTCAAACTCACTTTGCATTAGCTTAGAAAATTCTTGGCAAAGAACATCATTAGTAGAACCAATATTATATCATCAACATAAATTTGAACTACTAATAAATCTTTACCTTTTCTCTTTAAAAACAATGTAGTGTCAACCTTTCCTTTTAAAAAATCTTTTTCAATTAAAAAATTTGACAATCTTTCATACCAAGCTCTAGGAGCTTGTTTTAAACCATAAAGAGCTTTTGTCAATTTTAAAACATGATCCGGAAAATTTGAATCTTCAAAACCTGGAGGTTGTTCCACGTACACTTCTTCTTTTATAAAACCATTTAAAAATGCACTTTTAACATCCATTTGATATAATTTAAATTCATTGAAACATGCAAATGCTAATAACATTCTAATTGCTTCCATCCTAGCTACGGGAGCGTATGTTTCATCATAGTCTATGCCTTCTTCTTGAGTATAGCCTTGAGCAACAAGTCTAGCCTTGTTCCTCACTATATTACCACTTTCATCAAGTTTATTTCTAAAAACCATCTAGTACCTACAGTAGATTTATTACTAGGCCTTTCAACTAATGTCCATACTTTACTTCTCTCAAATTGATTTAATTCTTCTTGCATAGCCATAATCCAATGTTCATCTTTTAATGCTTCTTTGATGTTCTTAGGCTCTATGCATGAAATAAATGCAACATAATTACAGATATTTCTAAGAGAAGAGATCGAGTAGTTACCCCTTTTGATGGATCACCTATAATTTCACCATCTTTGACATAGTTGTACTCTCTTGGAAAAGATACTTCCCTTTCTTCAATGGTTGGATTCTCGAGGGGATCATGAGTTTCCTCATCTTTTGTTTCTTCCTTTGATGATGATTCTCCAACGTCATATCTAACGTCATTTGCTTGTACAATACTATCATCATTAACAGAAGAATCCTTCCTCGGAAGGGAATTATCATCGAAAACAACATGTATAGACTCTTCTACAACTAAAGTTCTTTTATTAAATACACGATAAGCTTTAGAGTTTAAGGAATAACCCAGAAAAATTCCTTCATCACTTTTAGCATCAATTACCAAGATTTTCTTTACCGTTGTTTAAAACAAAACATTTATATCCAAAAGGATGAAATAGCTAATGTTAGGCTTTTTATTTTTGAGAATTTCATATGGAGTTTTCTTTAAAATTGGCCTAATCATTACTCGATTATAACATAACAAGCGGTATTTGTGGCTTCCGCCCAAAAAATATTTTGGCAAATTATTTTCACAAAGCATGGTTCTAGCCATTTCTTCTAAAGTTCGATTTTTTCTCTCAACAACTCCATTTTGTTGAGGGGTTCTAGGTGCTGAAAAATTGTGGCTAATACCATTAGAATTACAAAACTCAATAAATCCAAGATTTTCAAATTCAGTTCCATGATCACTTCTAACACTAGTGATAGAGTATCCTTTTTCATTTTGGATTATTTTTGAAAATGTGATGAAATTTTCTAATGCTTCATCTTTAGTACTTAAGAATAGAACCCAAGTGTATCTAGAATAGTCATCTACCAAGACAAATGCATATTGTTTTCCTCCCAAGCTAGTAGTTCTAGTTGGCCCAAAAAGATCTAAATGGATCAATTGTAATACTACTAGTTGATACATCATTAATAGATTTAAAAGAAACTCGTCTTTGTTTTCCTTTAGCACAAGCATCACAGATTTTATCATTATCAAATTTAAGCTTAGGCAATCCTCGAACTAAATCACCTTGAATTAGCCGTTGCAAAACACTCATACTAGCATGACCTAGTCTCCTATGCCATAACCAACTATCATGCTCATCCTTAGCAACTAGGCATAAATTAGTCATATCAATAGAATCTAAATGCACCATGTAAATGTTTCCTATTCTATGACCAACAAGCATAATCCGATTAGATGCAATGTCAATGACTTTACAACCATTAATTTCAAATAAGACATTGAATCCTTTATCGCATAATTGACTAATACTTAATAGATTATGCTTTAATCCATTCACATATAAAACATTCTTAATTTGTATGGAAGAGGTATTACCTATTGTACCAATACCTTCAATGTGACCTTTTGAATTGTCTCCAAAAGTCACTTCTCCTCCATTTTTGGCATTAAGCTCAATGAACCGGCTTTTGTCTCCGGTCATATGTCTTGAGCATCCACTATCAAGGTACCATAAGTTTGAATTTGTTTCCCGTGCCTTGTAGCAATGCTCCTTTCCCTACAAACATAGATTAATTTTTGATTTTTGGTACCCAAATTCTTTTGGGTCCATATTCATTAGTTTCCAAAATCCTAGTCCCTTTAGGTATCCATTTGTGTAGGATATTTTTATCTTTAGTAGTAATGAGTTCTTTAGGAACCCACACACTTCTAATGATTTTTCCATTAGAGGTTCTTTGGGGACCTCTATGATTGTAGTTTCTAAAACTTTTTCTAAAAAAGTTGGATTTTGAATTTTCACCTTTTCAAAATGTTTTGTTCCAACTTTATCAAAAGAAGTTTTAAGATCATCAATTTTCTTTTGATGATCATCATTGATCTTTGAAAGTAAATTTTGCAAATCTAAATTTTCTTTCAAACTCTTCTAGTTTGATTTGCAAATTTTTGATTTTACTTTCAAGATCGTTGTTGGTTTGGATATGAGTTTGTTTTCATTTTTCAATTTTGAAACATCATTTTTATATTTTAAAAACAATTTCTCATAATCCGAAGCCAACCCATTGTACTCCTCAAATAACTCATCATAAGATAAATCATCAAAATCGGATGAGTTAGAGGTTACCTTAGAATCTTCCCCGAATGCCATCAAGCACAAGTTTGCTACTTCTTGTTCCTCTTCATCGGAACCTTCTTCATCGCTCCATGTAGCCACATGAGCCTTGTGCTTATTCTTTGATTGACCCTTTTTCTTCAATTGTGGGCAATCATATTTGACATGCCCCGGCTTTTTGCATTCATAGCAAATGATTGGGTCCTTCTCTTTTGGTTCATTTTTGAGGCCTTCGTTTCGTTTGAATTTTCTTCTTGGTAAGGTCTCATCATTTTTCTGAACCGTTTGGCAAACAATGCCATTTCCTCGTCATCATCATCATTAGAATCACTCTCATCTTTTGTGGATTTGAGAGCAACTCCAATGTTTTTCTTCTTCTCCTTCTCCTTTGGTGTCTCTCAACTTTATCAAGGTCCACCTCATCTTCAAGCATCATCTCATGAGTGAGGAGTGAACCGATAAGTTCTTCAAGAGTTAAGGACGATAGGTCCTTAGACTCGATGATTGCCGTCTTCTTTGATTGCCATGATTTTGGGAGGGAGTAGACTAACTTCCTCACAAGCTTTTCATTTGAGATGATCTCTCCATATGATTTGAGACCATTGACAATCGTTGAAAATCTATCCGTCATAGCTTTGATGTCTTCATTTGGTTTCATCCTGAAATTTTCATAGCTATGCGTTAGAATACTAATTTTTGATTTCTTTACCTCATCTGTACCTTCATGTGTGACTTGAAGTTTGTCCCATATTTCTTTGGCGGTTGTACACGATGAAACTCTTCCGTATTCATCTGGTCCAAGAGCACAAAAAATAATATGGATGGCTTTGGAGTTGAGCTGGAACATTTTTGTCTCTCCTTCACTCCACAACCTTGGATGAGTGAGAGGTTTGATGTATCCTTCTTCTACAGCATTCCATGCTCCCATGTCACTTGCTTGAATGAAGTACATCATTCTATTCTTCCAATAGGCATAGTTAGCTCCATTGAAGAAAGGAGGCTTGTTGACGGGCATCGAATCGAGACCGGAATCGAAGTTTGAAGTGGAGGCCATTGATGACTTTGTAATCGATGTAACTCTTCCCGGATCGACTCAAGAGGTGATTAAACCTTCAAATGAGTTAGGCTCTGATGCCAATTGTTGAGTTAATCGAATGACGAAATTGACCAAGAGGGGGTGAATTGGCAATAAAAATTTTGTGGAAGCTTTTGCAGAAAATTGAAAATAATTGCACAGCGATTTACAGTGGTTCGACTTTTTCAAACAAAGTCTACGTCCACTACCTTAGCTATCCACACTAAGGATTTTCCAACAAATTCACTAATTTGTTCTTTCTTTTGAGGCCAAAGAGATAACCTTACAATTCCCTCAAGAGTATACCCCAACTTGAGAACACTCTTTTCTCAAAGAGAAGATTACAAATTTGCAAACTTACAAGAAACCTCACAAGGTAAGATGTTTGCACAATTCTAGAACAAAGAAAAGAACACTCAAAGATGAATACACTGAGCACAAAAAGTGTTCTTGAAAGCAAAATGAATATTGAATGAAAAATGGGCTTGAAATGCTCAAACTTGAGGTTTGATGCTTTCTCTTTGATTCTCTCTTGATTCTAGTTGCTTGATGTTTCTTGTTTTGATCAATGGCTTCTAAGCTTGCTTAAATACACCTTGGATCACTTCTGAACGTTGGGGATAATTAGAGAAGATATTATAGCCGTTTTAGTGTGAAAACATTTAATAAAACAGCTTGGACAGTGGGGGGAATCGGTTCCCTCTCATAGGGAATCGGTTCCCTAAGTGTAAAATTCAAATATTTCGACCGTTGAACAGGGGGGAATCGGTACCCCCTTGGGGGGAATCGGTTCCCTCCGAGCATTCTGGAAATCTCGGAGCCAAACCGTTCAGGGGGAATCGGTTCCTCCTATGGGGGGAATCGGTTCCCTCTGAGCAATCTGGAATTTTTGGCTTTGAATTGGTTCGAAATACTTTGTAAAATTATTTTGAAATTGTTTTATGATTAAAACTTAATTTTACACTTAAGTAAGGATCAAAAATGATTTTTGAAATATTTGGAGTAATGTTTTGATATTCTAATAGTTATATCGAATATACTTAGAAAATCATTTGGAAAATCTTAAAATCCATTTAACTTAATTTGTTATATCGAAATATTAAAATGTTTCAACAGTCGTGAAGTTGAAACCGTGGAGACCCCTTTATTGTGAGGTTTGGCTTCGAGTTAGATATCCTCCGTTGTGAAGTTGAAATCTATTCTCAAGCAAATTGTGTCGTTTCGAGAGAAATTGTCTCAAAGGAGACAAATTTGTTTGAAGGAAAACATATTCAAAGATTTCGTTAAATTGTTTTCAAAGTTTATGTTTCAAGAGAAACTGTCTCAAGGGAGACAAAATTTGTTTGAAGGAAAACATATTTAAAGATTTCGTTAAATGTTTTCAAGTTTATGTTTGGAGAGAAACTGTCTCAAGGGAGACAAAATTCGTTTCAAGGGAAACTATCTCAAGCGAGATAAAATTCATTTCAATGGAAATGTTTTCAATGTTTATGTTTCAAGAGAAACTGTCTCAAGGGAGACAAAATTTTCTGTTTCGAGGGAAACTATCTCAAGAGAAAAAAATTCATTTCAAGGGAAATGTTTTCAATGTTTATGTTTCAAAAGAAACTGTCTCAAGGGAGACAAAATTTTCTATTTAGAGGGAAACTATCTCAAGCAAGATAAAATATTCTTTAAAAACAGCCTTGAGTGAAATGAAATGCCTTCTTTCGAGTGAAAACGGTCTCAAGCGAGACAAATCTTGTTTTAAGAAAAACAATCTTGAGTGAAATAAATCTTTTCGAGTAAAACAGTCTCAAGTGAGACAAAGTCTGTTTTAAGAAAAGCAATCTCAAGTGAGATAATCATCTGTATTAAATGAGATTGTCTCAAGCGAGACAAAATTTATATTGGAAATGTTGAATCTGAAGATGAATGTCGATCTTTCAATCTGTCGAGTTGGCTTTTAATCTCATCTCCTGAAAGATCTGTAAAATGTATCTGGATGTAACTATCCTGATGATGGATGTTTTATATATGCCAAGATGAAATTTATTCGATGTTGAATTTGTCCTCAAGAGAGGAAAAATCAAGGTCTTTATTGCACATGATGATGAATGTAAAGATGAAAATTTCATGCGTCATGTATGTACATGTTGATGTATATGTTGAGATGTGAGGGGAATGGTTGCGTGTGCAGTCTTCATTCTATCTCTGACTCAGTTTGTCTTCATTTCCACCAGGGTGTACTCTTGCAGACCTTAAGACAATTTTTCCTTCCCCTATCAAATTTTGCCCCAAAAATGGTTTCCTTTGCCTCAGTTTCGATCTTGAGATTCAGAGCGATATTTGTTGAATTCCAAGATATGCTTCCAGAGAACTTATCTTGTTTGAAAATGCTTTTCTTCTTTCGAATTTTCAAAATTTTGAAAAATATCAAAAGGAACTTTTGAAAATGTTACCTGTTTCTAGGTTTCACAATTGAAGCAAATCATAAAACATGAGTTCATTGGATATCAAAAGAATCAAACACTCTTTTAATCTTTGATAGCTACAAATCTTTGACAAATATCAAGATCGAAAAGTTGGTTTAGAGGTGGGTTTGTTTCATCGATTTGGTTATCGTGAAGATCATGGCATGCCCCTATTTCTTGATTTGGTATTTTGATTGGAGGCGAACAAAATGACGCAACTAGCATAACCAATGGCTAGACCTTTCAGAACACTTCTGTTTTAGTTCTCTGAAATATTCCATTTGTTCAAGTTTCGTAAGCTCTTCTAACAAAGGTAGTGCAGAAATATCGGTCTAAAAATGAAATTCTTGAGTGCTCGTGTGAATTTGACTATAACAGGTGTTTCTCAACTCCCTTAGTCTATTATTACCGAAAATCTTTTTTAGATAAATTTGATTTATTTTGCCATTGTCTGGCTAGCCGAATCCATAAAGCTGGGGCATTCAACCAATTGCTTTAGAGGGACAGCTTATTACTATAATCACTTTTATCAGGTTTAACTGAAGGGTTCATCTCATCACAAAGTCTTTGGCCTGACAAAAGCAGTGGAGCAAACACCGAATTGCCAAGTGTCCGAGCAATGTCATAGTTTGAATGTAATCTATTCATAAAACCAGGGCTTTCGAGTTTCCTCTATAACCAATTGCCTTAGTGGAATAGCTCAGCTTTAGAGGGACAAATCTCTGAAGGGTTCGTCTCATCACAAAGTTGGCCTGACAAAAGCAGTGGAGCAAACACCGAATTGCCAAGTGTCCGAGCAGTGTCATAGTTTGAACATAATCTATTCATAAAGCCAGGGCTTTCGAGTTTCCTCTATAACCAATTGCCTTAGTGGAATAGCTCAGCTTTACGGATTTAATTTCTTAAGATTGTCAAGAAGAACCTGTTATAGTCTAGGTGTTTTTTGAAAGTCAAGGGATCTCATCTTTAGAGTTCAATTTCCAAACAACTGACCTAAACTAGATTTGCTTACTCGACTATTAAATCTATGAAGATCATTATCATCACTGAACATCATAAACAAAGGTATAAACCAATTAGTTTTGCAATCTCATGTGTTAGTTGCCCCATTCTGTTCGCTCTTAATACATGTCTGAATGCCAGACCTTGGATGGACTCTTCATGAGAAGATAAAACTTAGCTCGATAAGAGAAAAACATGTAATCTGATGTATCTTTTAAATTAGGACCAAGGGATCTTTGTTTTGCAGGGTTCAATCTTGTCATTTGTCAAAGATTTACAACCTCAATTATTAAACAGTTTTTAATTAAGGTGATATTCAAGGAATTCAAGATTAAAATTTGCTCATTTAAAATATTTAAACGTCAAGTGACTTAAAAATGTTTACGCATAAGAAGTACGAAAGAAAAACAAGTTCAAACAAGATGATATGTTTGATAATGTAACAAAATTCCTGACGGATGCCCCATCTGACTCTCGATCAGAATGCCCCATTACATATTGAAGGACTATGCCCCTGAATCGATCAGATCTTGGACCTTACGTTTCAATGCCACACAGTTCTCAGTGGTGTGCCCTGAGCTCCCAATATGATAATTGCATACGGCGTTAATATCATGGCCTTCAGGATATGGGGCCTCTCTAGGTTTGGATTGAACCGGAGTCACAAGATTTTTCTCAACTAGCATTGGAAGCAACTCCTCATATGACATTGAGATTGGACTGACGCGAATCTTTTCTTTCCTTGGTTCTCTCTGAATTTGCTTAGAAGTATCGGATGGTACAGCAGCAGTGGAGATCGTAACACCTTTGTTGGCGTTGTAGGTGCTGACTTTGTTGATCTCCCTTTCTTTATTCTTCATGAGAGGCTTCTTAATGGAGTCCTCTCCCTCAATTTTTCCTTGCTTTATAGCTAGCTCGATCATCTCGCCGGCCATGGCCAGATCTGAGAAACTTCCCGATGTGATTGCCACCAGGTGCCCGAAGTAAGGTGCCTTCAGGGTTTGTACAAATAGCTTTCGAGTTTCTTTCTCATCCAAGGGTGGATGAACTTGTACAGACAAATCCTTCCAACGTTGTGCGTATTATCGGAAACTCTCGTTGTATTTCTTCTCCAGGCCTTGTAGCATAACCCGGTCTGGTCTCATATCGTTAATATGTTTGTATTGCTCCAGGAAAGACTTGGCTAAGTCTTTCCATGTCTTGATATGAGTTCGGCTGAGGTGGTTGTACCACCGAATAGCTGAACCGGACAGGCTCTCCTGAAAGCAGTGGATCAAGAGTTGGTCATTCCCCCCATATCCTGTCATCTTCCGACAGAACATAGTGATATGGGCTGATGGGTAGCTGTTCCCATCGAACTTCTCAAACTCAGGGAGTTTAAACTTTGGTGGAAGCACCAGATCTGGAACCAGGCTCAGCTCCATTGCGTCCACTCCATAATAATCATGGTCCCCTTGGACCATCTTCATTTGATCTTCTAACATCTTGATCTTCTCTTCCATCTTCTTTGTCTTATCCTCCTCATCAAAATCCGGGATGTGATAGTCTTCCGGATGAGTGTTGGTCGCGGAAGCTTGTATATTTGCACCAAATATGGCTTTCCCCTTGATAGCATATGAGTCCCATTGTAATCCGGGTAAGATTTCAGGTGAGACAACCACTTGTGGGGTAGGTGGTATAGTTACCCCTTTCGGTGAACCTGCCCCAGGCGCACTGGTCTGTTGTAGGCCAACTAACTTGGCAACGATCTGATCAACCAAAGATTCTTGGTTCTTCATGATTGTATTCAGAGTACTCAAACTACTCTGGTTTATCTTATCTTCAAGTTCTTTTTGTAATTTTGCCATGTTCTCCTCGATTTGAGCGATTCTGGCCTCCATTTGTCTTTTCTTTTTCAAGCGGATGTTATGCGGATGATGTGTGTCCAACGCTTGAGGCGGTGTATCCAGTATTTATTCCTTCATTGAGACATTCTTCCGTTAGTTGATGCGAATGCAAAGAAAATGCAGAATATGTCTAAATGCATGATGCATGAAATATCCGAGGCATTGATCCAAAAAATGTGTCTGTTATTATGAATAATCCTTATTGAGGACAAAAGTGTTTTATCTATTAAGAGACAAAAATATTTTGACAGCTTCTGACATGTTGACTAGTCTTCTGCATTCGTCTGTCACTGGTTGAATAACCTGTTGAACCACTCCGGCTTCTCTGGATGAGTCGTGCCAATGTTGAGTTGCTTTTTGCACTGGCCCAAGAAGTCTTGAATGAATGCATCTCTAGCATCTATCTTTTGTTGAGCCTGTCCCCAACGAATGTGTCATTGGAGCCCTCGATTGATAGGAAATATGTGAAGTCATTAGTTTGTTTCTTAAAATTCGTCAGCAATGGTCTCCAATTCCAGCTATCGTTTTGCCATTGTTATCTTTGAAGGGACTCCTAAGATTAGTAACCTTCATCTTGCCCCTGCAACCTCTGGCAGTCAGTTTTTCCAAGATAGTATTTCATTGTACTTGATGCAGACCCGATTCATTCTGAGTCCTTTATAACGCAACAAAGTGATATACTCTTCAATTGTGGGCACCACGTCTTCAGGATTGAATATGACACATAGTCGCCTTGTAGACTGTCCTCTGCATTTTATCTCTTGTATTACAACCCCTTTGTCCATTAATGTGAATTATTTATGTTTAACAATCATATTTTTGGTGGATCAACACCTCTTTTGAATGATGCAAATGATGAAAACAAAACAAAAGAGAACAAAAATGAAAAAGGTTAGTGAGATGAAAATAATAATAAAAACAATCATGAAAATAAAAGACCTACCCCACATGACATCTACCCCGCATGCTTTATTATTCCTACCCGGACATGATCTCTATCCCACATGTTGATTTTGAACCAGTCCTAACCGCATAAATTTCTAGTTCACATGCTTTGAACAAAAAATAAAGCAGGAAATAATTCAGGCATCCTAGGGTTTGGAATGAGGTTTTGGGGTGTACTCTAACTCCTTGTAGTCTCCCGGTTTAGGTTCTAAAAAAAGGTACCCGAGTTATCCTTGCCGGTGCCCCCTTGGGCTTACCAGACCCTTAGTCTTAAACCCATCACAGGCTTGTGTGGACTAAGTTAAACTCGAGAGGAAACATTCCCTTATGCCCATACGGAGAATAAATTCACACGAAGACATAAGGTATATGAATCCCGAAGGTTACTTGCTAGGCCCATACGGAGAATAAATTCCCACGAAGGCGTCGCTTTCACCCCCACTTAAAAGGGTTCGGAGCTCGGGTATAGAGCCAGAGATGAATTTTTTCAAAAAACTGAAATCATTGAAAAAAACGTCAGTACAACTATTTACTTGAAAAATAATCAAAGGTAAATAAATGGAATCGAATAAATAAATTAAAATTTAAATTTACAATTTTCGCATAAAAAGACAACCGAAAATTAATTCTGGCCTGACTCACTTACCTGTCCCCAGCGGAGTCGCCAAGCTGTCGCAACCGTCTTTCGGTTGGGCCCCGGAATTGGGCTTCGACTTGAAATAATTGGGTTAGAGTCGCCACCGATCATTTTTAAAAAATATTTAGGCTGATCGGACACCATCTCACATGGTCTGCGTTTTACCAGAAATATGTCGGGTTCGGGAGTCGGTTACGGTCAAGGAAGGATTAGCACCCTTGAACCGCCCTTTCGGTACCAATTAATTTATCGGTTGTCTTAGTAGCGAAAATTTGAAATTTAAATTAAAATTTAAAATATTCGTTTCGAATTGCTTACCTTTGATCGGAAAAAAATTCCCTTAAAAAGTAAAAATGTTAGATAAGAAATATTAAATAAATATCAAATAAACCAAAGGAAAAAAAATTTAAAAGTAATAAAATGAATGAAAGAAAAAATAACCCATAATAAATGAAGGATCATATAGTGAATTTACCCAAGGTTCAAAAGCATGGGATTTTTGTTTAGTCTCACGCAAAAGACCAAAATAAATTGCTTTTCCATTCATTTGCCAGATATGTCAAACGTGGGCCCCTCTTTGGGTGTGTTTCATCATGTTGTCTCCTGCTTTATCTCATTCTTCTTCTGCCTTTTCATTTCCTTCCTCGTTTTCTCGATCATTTCCTTGATTTCTCGGAGAGCAACTTCCCTTGTAGCATCACGAACTTCGGGTTTCTCACTCCTCTTCTTCTGGACAACCTCTAAGGTGGCACCCACAACTGATCCGGAGTAAGGCTTCTTCGTGGCACGTCTCCTCTTCTTCACGACCTCTTGGGCAATGTCCTTCTTGTGTTGTTTCCTTTGTCTCTCGGTGATGGTTCTGTGTGGTTTCTCTCGTCTGGTTCTGTATGGTTTCTCTCGTCCGGTTCTGGTGATCTCCTCCTTTTAAATGGTGTTGATTACACATGTATTTATAGTTTAAAATTCCTATTTTTAGACTTCAGTTTTTGAGTCCTAATCGAATTGAACTTCTGTTGCTTGGTTGTGGATGAGTCTTAGGTACCCACGTTGTTGATGGAGTAACGTTTGCCGGAGGAATGAGAGAGGAAGACGTGAGGCGACGTGATACACATGGAGTCTTGGAGATGTGGCTGGACGTGTGGCTGGGTCTGTTGCACACTTGGCCTGCTGGATTTGGGTTTATCATTGGGCCTGTAAAAAAAGGAAAAATATGTAAATTATATATATTATATAATATATACATTATAGGGACGAAAATTAGTGTCTACACTAAGAAAGTAGATTGACTCGGAATGTGTTCAGTTGCTCCTCATGGTGTTACTAAAATTTGGATGTAAATGACACTGGCATGTGTTTGCTATAGATTAATTATTATTTTAATTTACAAATAATAATGTAAAAAAATACTTGGTTATAAAGTAGAACAGTCCCGACTATATGATATTATTTTATTAAGTCTTTCGACCGTTAAAAGTTACAAAATAGTTCTTAAACTATAAAGTGTTGTTTTGTTGAGTCCATGAATTATTAAAAGCTATAACTTTGTCATCTAATTAAAAGTTAAAACTTAATAAATTATTATTTTAATTTACAAATAATAATGTAAAAAAATACTTGGTTATAAAGTAGAACAGTCCCGACTATATGATATTATTTTATTAAGTCTTTCGACTGTTAAAAGTTACAAAATAGTTCTTAGACTATAGAGTGTTGTTTTGTTGAGTCCATGAATTATTAAAAGTTATAACTTTGTCACCTAATTATTCACCATGTTCTAAGCTCGGCTTTTTCTGTTAAAAAATGGACAATATTTTGAGCTGAACGTTAACCTATTGATTATGACATGATAAAATCTATTTAAGAGTTTCAAACGACTATCATATCTTAATCACCATGTTAACGTCCAACTTAAACAACTGTTAATTTTTTAACGGAAAATGACGAGTTTAGTCGAGTAATTATTTTGTAACTTTTAATAGTCGATGAACTTAACAAAATAATATTCTATCGTCGAAAAACTATTTTATAATTTTTAATAGTCGAATAACTTAATAAAGTAATACTGTATAGTTGATGGATCAATTGTGTACTTTACTCTACTTTATTATTATCTGAATAGTAAAACGAGCCGAAGGATCGGGCCGAATCTAATACAAAATCATTTGACATGATTAGCTATTTTCGTGATATTCGAAGAAGTCAAGGGGCCTTTATCGAAATAACCCACATAGTTAGCAATAATTACGCTGCTAAGCCCGAACCAAGTAATCAAACTCTTATGGCTTAATTGTAATTGTTGTACTTATGATAAATAATGTGTCAACAACATTTATTAAAGTTTTCATCAATTAATTTCATAATTATGTTATATTTAAGATCATGATGCTAGAGTTAAGATGATAAAAATTTTATAAGAAAATTCCATTACAATTTCACTAAAATATTTGCTAGTTTGATCTTTCATCATCCTAATAAACTATTATCCGTCTAAATTAGGAGTAAATTACTATCAATCTCTATAATTAATTATTTTGTATCCTTAAATATTAGGGTAAATTATACGTTTACTACCTGAACTATTAGTTTTGGTCTATTTTAGTTCCTAAATTTTTAAAATTTTCAAAATCATACCTAAAGTTTAGTTTTTGTTTCATTTTAGTATCCCGTTAAAAATTTAACATTAAATTTTAAAAAATTGAAAGTATAGGTACTAAAACGGACCAAAAATGATATTTTAGGTACTAAACGCTCTAATTTTTTAACGGCGGGTACTAAAATGAAATAAAAATTTAATGTTAGGTGTGGTTTTGAAAATATTGAAAGCTTAGGTACTAAAATGTATCATACTTGATAGTTCAGGTACTAAATGTATAGTTTACCCTAAATTTTATTTGATTCCTTTTATCTATTACACATGTCATCTTCTGATTAGACCATGCCAGTTTTTAACAAAAATACACATGTCAGCTTTTGATTAGACCATGCCAGTTTTTAACGAAAAAAATGGGAGAAACTAATGTGGTAGACTGAATGAAAATTGAGGGTTAAATTGAAAAAATAAAATATTAAAGGTATGAAATTATAACCACACTATAGTATGGGGGAACCCATGTATTAAGCCACCTCTTAAATTTCCAAGCTATACCTAATCTAAACAGTCCCAAAATCCTTCTTCCAATGGAAAATAAAACCCCAGCAATTTGTTTCATGCTACTCTAGCAGTAATCTCTGCTGTCCCCGTATATACGCTCACAACGTACAAACATACGGTACAAACCGTAGTCCTCCATGGCTCTTCCTCTTGGCAAGTTAACTATCCTTGTTGGTGCAGGTCCGCACAATCATCGCTCCTCTCCAATTTTTCCTTTTTTTAACTTACGAATCAGTTATTGTTGCGATTGTTTTGTTAGAGTTCGTGTTGTCGATTTTCGTTTGGTTTTGTAAAACTATATTTAGGGTTTTAGAAAAGTCCTGGATATTGACTAATGTTTAGTTTTTGGGATTTACGTTGTTCGGGACTTTGATTGGTCGTGGAACCCGCTGGGAATGTGTGCTAATTTTGTTGAAGTTTCAAAATTAATCGAAGCCGTTTAAGTCCAGGCGCGTTGCAAAGCTATAGCAATGTAGCTAACAATTTTGATATGCCTCTGCTTAAATTAGACATTGTTTGTTGTCTTTTAGGAATTGTTGGCTCAATTCTTGCAAAAGAAGGAGGCATTTCAAGTGTTTCTGATTTTGTATCTGGTGCTTTCAAGGTATTTTTCCACTTCTCTGAGCTGTGACTTAAAAATAAAGATATTTGTTTGTGTTCCTTAAAATATGTGAATTTGAGATGATGGTTTATTTTATTTCTTCCTTAATTTATAATTTTTTTCTCCTGCTGCAGATTGCTTACCGGCAACTTAAGAATGATGATTCTAATTCATCTGTAAAAAAGCCACGCAATGACTATTTGGTGGATCAGGTTTGTATTTGGTCTTCTAATGTCCTTTATGAGTGCTGAAGAATATAATGATTATCTACTAAATTGGCCATTGTTTGTGTTTCTGGTATTTGGAAGTATTTCTGCTTGTTTGATTTGTGTGGTTGAAAACTGAAATGGCAATTGGAAAATGATGAAAATTGTTTTCATGAAGTTCTCTCTTCTTTTTGTTTTTCTTTATGGGTGGACCCTTGACCAAATTTTTTTTGGTTGAGAAGATATTTGTGATCTCCAGGTATTGATGATTGCAAATAATAGTATCACCTCTTTTTAGAGATGACATTAGGTTGCAAATCCTTGAAAATCAATTTATTATGATATTTTAATTTGCAGATAGGGGGTGGCTGCATGCCAATTTTATTAGAGCATAAAATTTTATATTAATTTCAATAATGAAAATAAAATGTTAGCATCAGATCTGGAAAATTGGCAGATTCAAGTTTGTGTGCATTATTGATTATCCTTTGTATTTTCATGCTTTTGTTACTTTCTTGAGCAAAGTATTATTGATAATGTTAAGCAATCATGATGTGTTTTGTTATTAATTATGTGTGCATGATAACTCCCTAGTATCATGATACTTGCTTTAGTATAATTATATATCGTCTTTCTTGTTTCTGTTTACAGGTTAACAGCCTAAGGAAGGAACTGCAAATCTTGGCATCAAACAGACCAATTACAATTGTTACTGGGCGTGGCACAGGTTATTATTGTTACCATTTTTTGACAGTTTAAGGGGAAAATATTGTTGTGTATCTTGCACCGAATGAAACCATTCTAACTAGAAATTTTAACAATATTATTCCAAATTTTATTTTCCTGTCATTCTTTTATACAATATACACAACTATTTTGGATCCATAGTTCTGTACAAATGATCAAATAATGAGTATCCCTTCTCTTAATTAGCTGCTGACTCTTTTATATTTAGAACTGTTTTATTAGTTTTCTTAATTTTTTTCTGGAGGCATGATAACTTTCAATATAGATCAATTATATTCAACACTATCTAGTTCCTGAGCATTATTTTGGGGAATGTTTTTGTTTCATGCAGGTACCAGTAAATACGGCATAATTATTGTTGTTGTTGTGGTTGGATATGGCTATGTTTGGTGGAAGGTAATGAACTTTTATTCCCTTTTGAGTGTACTTATGTGTGTAGGTTGTTAGGGAGCAACCTAATAAGATGTTTGTGATAACTGATCTGGATAAAAATTTCTCACACATTTTGCTTTTTCTTATTGGCCAAGGTAGTTAGCTTTGCCAAGTTCAAGAAACCTGTTCTTTGCTTTCAGTTGGTTTGTTATATTTCATTTTATACACATATAGAGCTCATTGTTTTTCTCATTAATCCCTACCTTTTCTCCAATGTGTAATTTGTTTAGATTTAAGATCGATGAGAAATTGTTTTGCCACTTGGACATGGTATAGATCTTGCATCAAATTAAGTCTTTGAAATTTGAGCAGTTGGTGAGAATTTTATTAGGAGTGATGGATGACGGTCTCAGTAATTGAAGCTGATGGATTTATGGTTATATATAGTAGCACTGAAAATTTTCACCATAAGAGTGTAAAATGTGATCCAGAGAAAGTATTGGAAGAACTGCTTCGATAAACATTCAAATAGTAAATGGTTTGCGTAAAACATGCGTCTTTACTCTTGGCTATAAGTTTTATTCCTTGACTGGTTTCAGGGTTGGCGACTTCCTGATATGATGTTTGCAACGAGGCGTAGTTTATCTGATGCACGTGAAGCTATAGCCAAGCAGCTGGAGAGTGTTTACTCGTCCATCTCGGCAAGTGTTTCTTTTACTGGCATAACTTTCTCTCTTTTAAATTTGTTCATACCTGCCTACATCCATGAATGGTCATTCTATGAAGGTTTCAAGTACCAAATTACATGATTTTGGCATCCATATTTATGTCTGTTTTTCCTAGAAATTGACCAAACTCTCCTCTGACCCTCTTCCTTTTTAAAAAAAAAAATTCCTTGTTGCCTTATAGGTTACCAGACGGCATCTATCCTCAAGAATTGAGAGTGTGGATAATCGTCTGGATGAAATTGCCGATGTTACTGCTACTACACAAGAGGAGGTGAGATAGAAGATTGTAGTAGAAGCTTAAGTTTCATGTATCGGTCCCATTTGTTATTCACTGACAATTGATTGAGTTTTATAGGTTTCTCTGATACAAGACAAATCAAAGATGCTCAACACCAATGTTCAGTCTGTTCGCTACGTTGTTCAAACTCTGGTAAGCATGTTTGGTAATCTGAAGAATAGATTTTGTTGCATGTTAAAATTTTTAGATGTGAAACTAAACGTCCTTCTCTCTCCTTTTTGTTTGGGTTGATATGCAGGAAAGTAAGATTAAAAGAATAGAAGGGAAGCAGGTAATTCTTTCATTAAACAAAAATATAGAGTGCAATTTAAACAAAATTCGTGACTGTTCTTTGCTTTTATTAATGTGTAAATTTTCTTTCATCTTAGGATATGACAAACGAAGGGGTAAACTGGTTGTGCGATTATGCCCAGACTATGGAACAGAATAAACCCACTGATCATATCCAGGTTTGTTTATGTTATGCGTCTGATCTGCAATGAACTTATATGTTTTCCATTATATTTCTCTTCTTTCAGTGGTATCTATTTGTCAAGATTTTGTTATGTGAATGAATATATAGTGGTATGCTTGAGCTTGAAGCTAAACATATGAACAAATGATTATTGTTCTTTTGGATCACTGCCAATCACAATCACATTTCTACCGTTGTGTTTTTATATTCACTTATTTTAGACGTTGGCTTTCATGTTGGTTCCTATGCCTCGTGTTTCATCATCCTGAGTGTTATTTAACTCTTGCAGGCTTCCCCCACAAGCTCTTCCAGACTAGCTCTTGAAGCCCCAAAGAAAGCACCGTCTAGGGTCAGATTCTTTTTCTCTTTAATGCATGGTGTGATGAATGATTACTGCTCTGAAATTAAATAATGGAACTTAGAAGTTTGGTTCAAATTTGTTTTTGACCAAACATGGGTCAGTCAATATCAGGCTTGCGAATGAGAAATCAGATGTTGAAACTACCTGTTGTTTTTTTAACAAGTATTTTCTTTGTGTTTAAGCAGAGTGGATCTTTGCCTCCCATTGTACCAGTAGAATTGCCATCACCATCTCCATCTCCGGATTCCAATGGTACTCCCAAGGTTAGTTGACCTCACAGAATCCTGAATTATGAGAATTAAAAAAAAAAACAGAAAATTACTGAAGTAGTTCTGGAAAATGAAGGGGAAGTGTGGCAATGTTATAAGAAAAACCTTGTGGGATAGCGGATTTTTGGTTATCTCATATCTGGCATTTTATTTAATATTTACTCAACAATAAGACTCATATGTCATCAATTCTTACACTAGATTGTTGATGGTTTCTGTCATGTTTATCTCTGCATGCATTGAGAAATTTGGCTCCACTTATAAATCGGTCTTTGGAATCAATGTTGCTCTGACTTTTCATTAGACATGCATGTAAAGATTACTGTCCAAAAATCTTCCAAAAAATTTAGAAATAATGAATTTTCCTATATCTGACACTCACACTTCGAGATACATAGATTGGAATCAAATCATGGCATCAAGTCCAAACCAAATGGTTTTGTCTAAAACAAGTTTTCGTCCCTTTTAGTAAACCCTCCTCTCCCATTTGGTTTCTTGGCAGGTTAAGAGATCTCCAAGAAATGCATTCTACGGCTTTGGCCTTAAGGTTTCAACCCTATCTCTCTCTGTAACAAGTGGTCTCAATGTATCCTTTTTATGGTTTCAATGCTTACATTACATATCTGGTTTTCAGGAAGTAGGTGAATCAAGCAGCCGTGATGTCAGCAACTGTAACCGGGCTCCAGAAGATAATACCAATGTCTCCGCAAGTTCCGGTTTCTTCGGGACAATGTTTTCCGGTCGGACCAGTTCTTTTCCTATCATCGCAAGAACTCGCAGCGCAACTAATGCTGTGCCACAACAGATGGGAGGATAAAGCGGACAACAATAGTAAACATCGTATTTTCTGCTTGATTCGTATAGATGGCCATTCCAGGCCTCAAGACTCTTCAGTTCAGTTCCCTTCAAATGGACCGGGAAATTTTAAAATCCAAAATGACTCGTCCTTCCATTTGATAGCTCTACTAGAAGCTAAACTGCAGTGGGTGCTGAATTTTGCAGAGATGGTTCAAGTAAATTCTGAATTTTAGATTTCTTTCTTATTTTATTTAGATCATAGGTTAAAGATTTGATGGATCATACACTTTCACCGATTAATAGCTAAAAATTAAGTAAAATAAAATATCTCATCCTATGTGGTATGGAATCAAGTCTAGACATACCAATACGTAATATATTTCAGTTTAGATTTTATTCTTGTCTAATTTTATTTCGTTGGATATAATTATGATTGTATTTGTAACTTCAAGAAAAGGGCCATTGTTATATAAAAGCTTTAGTATCAAATGGACGTGCGTTTGGTTCATGGAATGCGAGATTATAATTGAAAGGTAAGATTATTGATTATGTTTGTTTAATTGGGTTGGAATGTAAAATTATGATGTTTAGTTGAATGCAGAAAAGAAAACGAGAAAAGGATTCGAGTAAATGTTAAATTGTATTCCTCAAAATTCAAGGTTTGAACGAGGCCGGCAAATGCTTCGATTTATAGTTGAAATCTAATGCTTTCAATTAATTATATCGACGGTTAAAATTAAAGCACATTTTACGTAGTCTTCTTATTTGAAGAAATTACATCATATATGAGAGAAAAAATCAGAGGCAATATATATTACTAAATTACCGTTGTTACATAATGTAAAATTATCGAGATCTTAATTTTATTTGGGAAAATTTACTACAGATTAAATTAATAAAAAAAGTGTAAAAATTTCAAATTACGGGGTGTTATGAAATAATATAAAATTAAGTATCTAAACAATACTCAAAGGTAATTTTTGGTGCCTAAAGATTTTTTCGCTAAAAATAGGTTCTTAAAATTAGGGGTGTATAAATCCGGATATTCAGGTCTTCGGGTATTTGATTTTCCGGCCTGTGTCCCGACCCAGATATTGCAGGTACATGTAATTCGGGTAATCAAGTACCCGGTTTTTTATCATTTTCAAATTATTATTTTTTTAAAAATAAAACTTATATAATATATAAAATTATTAATAATTAAATATGTAATATTATAATATATATAAAAAAAATAAATGTACACGAGTATTCAAGTAACTGGGTACCCGAAAAAATGTAACTTTGTGACCCGAGCCTGACCCGAAAAATGTCGGATCGGGTATTTTCTGACCTATCCTAAATTAAAAATTCATATCTTTTTGTATATTCTTCGAAATCGGTATCCGTTTATTTTAAACGAAATTAGACTGATATATGAATCCAACGGTACAGAGATCATGCTCTAATCATTTCTTTATAATTTATCATGATTTTCTAAACTTACTATTTGAATAATAATTTTTAGGCAGTTTTCCTTAATTAGTATCCTTAGCTTATTCCATAATTCTATTAGCTTACCAAACGAACATATATGCATGAATCACAAATCACATATTATTTATGAGTCACTTCTTACCTTAGTAACTTTGTCACTAGCTCATCGCAAACCAATGTTCGTTCAATAAATTAAATATAAATTAAATATGCACTCAGCTTTGTCTCGCTATCGAATCTTCTCTACGATAATCTTCTCAATACATCACTTTTCCTTCCCTTTCAAATTACTTGAATCACTAGATTTATCCTTGTCTGACGCCGCCATAAAATAACATAAAATATTCAAACTATATGTTAGTATCGAAGTAACATAATATAAGCTTAAATATAAAATTCGATAGAAATAAAATTGATGCTTAAATCGATATAAAACTAACTTATATTTTCCATCAAAATTTCAAACTTCTCAAAAATGCTCAATTCGATTCCATAAATATTTATTTCCTTCATCAACTCTTCAACTTTTGCCAATTGCACAATCAAGCCACTAATTATGAATTCTTTCTAGAATTCACCTTAACTTTTTCATTCGATTCATAATGATCCTTCACCATTATGATCATTGCACATTAATTACTAAATTTTCCAGGACCTTAAATATATACTCAATTCAATACTTTAACCTTCAAAAACTTTCAATTTCATCATCTATTTCCTTAGACTTTCAAAATCAACCACCCACTTTAATAAATGAATTTATTAATGTGAAATTATCATTTTACCCTTAATGAAACATGATAATTTCAACTTGCCATTGGAATATCTTCCATTTTAATATTCCAAAGTCAAAGATGAACAAATAAAAATCCACTTTCTGCCTTTGCCCTTGCAATTTTTGAAAATTACAATTTAGTCACTAAAATTCACAATTTTGGAATAACATGGAAAATCATCATTAATTCCACTGATCCATGTTAAATTTCACTTTTCTAAATTATGGAAATAATATTTCCAACCTTTATCAAGCATCCTTCAAATTTTCGTGAAATTTTGGTTCGATCCGATTATTCGATTTCTTTATCGCTTTATAGCTTTTAACACAAATCTCGTACCGAAAATCTGATGACCATGAAAATTCTTCTTTTAGGCCAAACTATTCATTTACGGGCTAAAATATATAACTTTTCAAAATTATATATTTGGTCCTTGAACTTTTATAAAGTTTATACTTTAGCTACTAAACTTTCAAAACTTATATTTTAGTCACTAACCAAAATTTGGGGTATTACAATTCCTTCCCCTTAAATAAAATTCTCCCTCAAAATTTTCATGGATATCTACATATCTGAAGTAAAAAGATGAGGAAATTGTATTTTCATATCCTATTCTTGTTCCCAGGTTGCTTCCTCAACTTTATGGTTTCACCGTAGAACTTTTACGAATGGGATCGTCTTATTTCTTAGTTCTTTGACTCCATGTGCTAGAATCTTTACATGTTGCTCTTCATAAGATAAATCCGGTTGGATCTTAATTTCCTTCGGTGCAATGACATGCGAAAGAACTAATCAATACTTCAGAAGTATCGATACATGAAACACATTATAAATCTTATCCATTTTCGGAGGTAATGCTAACTAGTAAACTACCGGTCCAACTGTCTTTATAATCTCATACGGTCAATGAACCTCGAACTTAACTTTCCTTTATGCTTAAATCTCAGAACTTTTTCTAAGATGAAACTTTAAGAAATACTTTATCACTTCCTTGATATTCAATCTTTTTTTGTATACTTTTTTACTTTTTCTTTGAAGGTCTTTAATCTAGTCTGACAATGCAAGTCTCAAACTTAACTTTGCAACAAGCGCACCATCATTCTTCATTGAATCAATCATCTAAAGCTTTCAAAGCAGAGAAGATATTTCGACTAAGTGTGTCAGCTACTACATTAGCCTCTTCAAGATGATAATCATTAATCACATCAAAATATTTTAAAAACTCATTCCATCTCCTTTTCTTTAGATTCAATTCCTTTTGAGTTAGCAGATATTTTAAACTTTTATAACTTGTATAAATATAATACCGCTCATCATAATTAGCAGTGCCAACTTTTTAAAGTAAAAATTACAATTGCTAACTCCAAATTATGGGTAGGATAATTTTGTTCATGCATCTTTAATTATCTTGAAGAATAGGCTATCACTCTATCTTCAATATATTAATACGCATCCCAATCCATTATAAGACACATCACTGTAAATTACAGAATATTTACTTGATTCTAATTGCACTAAAACCGACATTTCCATCATAATCTTCTTAAACATATCGAAACTTTCTTGACACTTTTCAGTCCAAACGATAACACATCATTTCTAAACATCTTAACAAGTGGAGAAGCAATTATAAAAAAAATTCACGTATCTCCGATAGGAACCAATGAATCCCAAGAAATTTTGAACATCTTTAAAAATTTCCATTCTACTATAATTTGTACTTTCTTGGAATCTACTTTATTTCTTTCTACTATAATCACATGGACAAGACAAATAATTTACAGTCACCAGAATTCACATAATGACAACTTGGCATATAACTTTTCATTTCGCAGTGTCTAAAATATAATGCGAAATTGGGTGTCGTGTTCTTCTTCAGTCTTAGAATAAACTCAAAACATCATCAATAAACACGACCTCTAATTCATCAAATCTATGAATATTGTAGGGCCATTAGTCATTCCAATTAACATCATTATAAACTCATAATGACTATATCAGGCTTCAGAACATCTTTCTCTTTAATCACCAACTAAATATGCCCAAACCGAAGATCAATCTTCGAAATCACTAAAGTACCTTTAAGTTGATCAAATAGATCATCAATCCTTAGAAAAGAGTATTCATTCTTTACCCGTACTTTATTTAGCTAAGGGTAATCCCTATATAATTGTATCAATATTTCTTTTTAACTAAGAATACTGGTGTACCCCACGAAAACACACTCGGTCTAATAAAACTCCAATCAAGTAACTCATGTAATTGTACCTTTAATTCTCTGAGTTCGGTTGGAACCATTCAGTACGAGGTCATTGAGATAGGTATTATACCCGAAAAATATCAATCTTAAGCTCCACTTCTCGATCAGGAGGTTATCCAGGTAACTTATTAAGAAATACATCTGAAAACTCCCAAACTATCGAAATATCTTCCAATCTAACTTCAGATATTCAGTTGTCAATTACCTTTACCTGAAAAGTTGAACAGACTTTTAACGTCAATTTCGTTGCCAATACTGCAAATATCACATTAGGTGATAATTTCACCTTTTTCTCCGATTTCTTTTATTTTGGAATTCTTCACATTTTTCATAAATAATCGCTTCCTACGAAAATCTACCCCAACCATGATGCGAAGATAAACAATTATTTATTAAAACAACTTATTAATGCATTTCACTATTAACGATAAATTGCCACTTTATTACTTACTGTTATTCTTTATACTCTTTCTCACTTCTGTAATCCTACTTTAGTTACTATAATCTTGAAACGTTTAAAAAAATAGATTAACAACTACTCTCATTCAAACTCATTTTAAAATCTTTTCGAAGGATAACATAATTATCATCTGGATCATTAAGAACTTAGGTTTCTTAACATTTTTCGGTCCATAACAATGAAATATCCTTTCTCAATAACTCGATAAGTGAAAAAGCAAGCATCGAGAAATTCTTCAAGAATTTCCAATAATAGCCAACTACAAGAAACTTCGAACTTCAGAAATATTTTTCGGAGTTTTTCGTTCCATATAACTTTTACTTTCTTGGAATCAAATTTGATTACTTCTGCCAATATCATAGAGTCAAAGAAAACAACTTTCGATAACTAGAATTCATACTTTGACATAAAACTTTTTAGTATTATCAACTTTTTTACCCTTATCCTTAGTTTCCGACATCTAACACATACATTTCAAAAATTATGTTAATAAGGAGTAGGATCACAAATAAAATCATCAAACCATACCAGATTAGTAATTTTGACATCCTAGTGGCATGCACATATTTCTAACATAATATATGCTCGTTTAGACCGAGAATCGACTAAACCTGTAGCTCTAATACCAATAAATATAACACCTACAACCCGTATACGTCTCGAAATACAAGTTAAAGATGTTTCATCAAGATTACAAACATTCACTTATCATAAATGCTTAAAATTTGTTTCATTTTAAAACATTTCGTTATCAACTTTAAAACAATTTCATTAATTGTGTATAATCATAAAATAACAAAATTTAAAAGTTCAAAACGAATAAAATTTTAAGCGTTTATGATCAGTGAATGTTTGTAATGTTGATGTAACATCTTTAACTCATATTTCGAGACGTATACTGGTTATGGGTGCTTTATTGAGTCATTTAACTATTACAAGTTATAAAATGATCCCTTGATTATAGAGAGTTGCTTTATTAGGAATTGATGGGAAGAAAGAATATGCAAACAATTATAGTCAAAAGACCAAATTGAGTAAAATAAAAATTTAAGGGATTGAATTAAAGAGAGAGTATATTTTTAGTAAAAAAGTAAGAATCGAAGTTACATAGGTATTCTTGTGGTGTATAGAGGAGTCAAGAAATTGGTGGAAAGAAAGAATCTGTAAACAATTATAGTCAAGAGATCATATTGAGTAAAATACAAAGTTAAGGGACTAAATAAAAAGAGAGACTACATTTTTAGTAAAAAATTAAGAATTGAAGTTACATAGGTATTTTATTGTGTTATATGAGCATATGGTTCAAATTGGTAAGAAATACTTAAAATAAAGAATGAATTGAAGAAATAAAGAAAATATAAAAAATAAGGGACTAAATTGAAAAATAGAAAATTTGTTTTCAAAAATAGGAATTGAAAGTGCATATGTATTCTAAGATGGTTTAGGAGCATGTGGTTCAAATTTGGTAAAACGTGGACTTAAAATGAATGAGAAATTGAATGAATAATGAAACCGGGGGACTAAATCGCAAAACTGTCAAAATACTTAGTCAAATTTTTGGTTTTTCGAAGTAAATCGAAATTTCAATTCGACTCAAACTTGAAAACCGAATTGACTCGAATAACTCAAAATTGAAAAAAATTGATTTTTCATGTCGAGCCGAATTTTGCTCACCCTTAATCTCAATCAGCAAGTTAACGTACAAATTAAATTGCCATCAAATTTTAAGGAAAAAAACATGAGTTTCGAACATAATGAAAGTCAGGTGACCATTTTGTAACTTTTAATAGTCAAGGAACTCGACAAAACAACTCCTTATAGTTGAAGGACCATTTTGTAACTTTTAAAAGTCATGGGTCTTAATAAAACAATATCCTATAGTTATAGGATCATTTATTTATTTTATCCTAAAAAATTTCAATTAAATATTTAATGTTGACCAAATAGACTTATGAATTTTCTATGAAATTCAATGGAATATTGTATGAAGTTGAATGCTTACCCTTGGAAAATAGAACAACTAACTTGTGTTAGAAGTTTGCAACAAATCATGGTCCAAGAAAGAAGAGAGAAGGGCCGAATCTTACAAGGAAGTAGAGAGGGCAAGTACTGGTCAGGCAGCAGCAGACAATATATTGGAACACGGTTCACAGCTCCATTGACGTTGAAATTATTTTATAGACCTGATTCCTCAGGTCGTCTATGATCCCAGCCTTTATTAATTTTAAAATAATTTTCAAATAATTGTTCACTCTTTATTTACACGTAAAAAAAAATGTTAAGATTAACCTTGAAAAAAAATAAGATCAAAAAATGTTATTTGGTGAGATCATAAGTGATGTGGTGAGCCAGATCTATCTCATGATTTTTCGATCTGATTCTATCAGTATAATCTTATGCATATGCTTCACGAAAAATTATTAGATAGATCTGGCTCATCATGTCATTCGTGGTCCTATCTAATAAGGCCCATCCACCTCATTTTTTTCTAAGATAAATCTTCACTTTTTTCCTACATATAAAAAAAAATGAGTGGGTAATTATTTACAAATTAACTTGAGATGGATGAACCTTATTGCTTGAGACCACAGATGACGTGATGAGCCGTATCCATCTAATAATTTTTTGTGTTTCACGGACCGAAAGGCAGTAGTAGGGATGACTCGAAAATTTTACACCCTCCACCCGACTCGACCCAACCCGACCCGTAATAATAAAAAATATTTTATTTAATAAAAATAAGATTTAATTGAAAAAATTAATATATAGAGGGCTATTATTGTAATTATCTCTAAATATATAAGAAAAAATATATTTATTTAAGTCGAATCGGGTCGAATATTTTTCACCCTAAACCCGAACTCAACCTAACTCGTACATTACGTTTAAAAAATTCCACTCGACCCGAATCCAAAAATTTAAAAAAAAAAACTCCAATCCACGTGTCGATCCCTATGAAGTAGTTTCTATGACGGTCCAAAAAGCAAAACCAAGTCTTGGTCAAGATCTCTTTTTACATTACTTTTCTTAGGGGTTTTTTAAGCATAAATTCCATTTGGAAGCTTCATTGCATTGGATCATCGAAAGCCTCTAACACTATCTATATGCAAAAAAAATATTCCATGAACTAATCATATATAAAGAGTAGAGGCCGTCGTTATTAACAACAACCCACCCCAACCCAAAAAACACCATCCTTTCTATCATCTTCTTCTTGGAGCTCAAGCTCTTTGCTTGGACAATACTTCAATGGAGACCACTCAGAAGAAGAAAGGCCTCTTCAAAAGCAAACTACCCAACCCATTCTCTCGACCCCTCACTAAGCTCTCGCCCTCCACAATCTCCAACACCGACCAGTACAACATGGCAAAGGTCAACTATCCGACGATTCCCATGGTGTCCAAGCAACCGACCGGTTTCAAGCAACACGAGGCCGAGTCTTACTTTAATAAGTCGCCTAGCTTCTACGATCACAAAGGCTATGCCGATGAAACATGGGGTCGCGGTGACCAAAACGTGGATTCAATGGCCGCCACCTTTATTTCCAATGTCAGACGACGGCGTTTTGAGCTCGATGAGGCCCACAACTGAGTCATCTTCGCCATGGCTGAGTTTCAGAGACTAGTATTTTGGCTATATATATATAACAGAGATTAGTGCTTCTAGTGATGAAATTTTATCCATCGTGAATTATATTTCTTCCATATCTGTAAAGCCTACTATGGGATTATTATGATATGCAAGTATTATACTTTTATATTAATTTTGAATCTTATTATATATCAATAGTCCTATTGTTATATATATATATATTGTTACAAAGGGAAAAGGAAGGAAAGACTAGCTCACAGTTAAACCTCTAAGGAAGGAAACTCCTCTATAATCAGCATCCAAAAAGGTTGAGACTTCACTCGGCGGATACTCGAAAATGACCGGCCCCTCGTCCAAAGGACAGCCCATTTTTGAGAGGATATCGGTTATCAGCACAGAAGTCTCTGCAGCGGTAGGTATGTTGAAAAGTAAGGTTCTAATTATGCGACTTAAAGCTACGAATGTCCTCTATAATTACTCCCAGAGGATGTAAGGTGCCATCTCCATGTTCTATTAATTGTAGAACCACTCGAGCATTCATTTCACATTCAATGGTCCTATATCCATGCTCCCACGTAATTGACAACCCGATCCTTATCGCGTGAAGCTCAGCGGCCACACCAGTGCAAATACCCAAATGAGCAGTAAATCCCAACATCCAAATACCCAAACAAGCTCCATCAGTGTTCAACTTCAAGCTTCCCGTTTTTGGGGCACTCATATTATATTAAGGGAGTGTTTGGTTCACGAAATGTAGAATTATCAGTGGAAATAAAAGATTATCAAGGAATAAGATTACGGTGAATGTTGTATTTTGTGTTTGGTTTGTTTATCAGGAATGCAAGATTACCGTGTTTGGTTAAAGGAATAAAAGATTATTAGAATGTATATTTGACTAAATTGTCGTTATTATATATTTGTTTTTTTAACAAGTTGAAAAATATTTATATATTTTCTTTAAAAAATTTAAATTCATAAAATTTATATATTTTTTTTTACAAAATTGAAAATACAAAAAGGTTTAATGAAAGGATAAAATTTTATTTTAACCCCTAAACTTCATATAAAATTTTAATTATAGATTTTTTTGTAAATCTAAAATAGTTTAAGGATAAATTTGTAATTTAACCTTCGTAGAATTTTTATTATTCAAATATAGAAGAATGATATTTTTGAAGAAAAAAAAATTAAGGGCATTTTAGTCCAAAACGCTAGTAATCTAACAATACCTAAGGAAAGGGATGTAATGACATTCCCGGTAATATACCCCAAAAAATTTACTATTAGTAATGTAAGATTATCGAGAATGACATTCCCCGGCCAACCAAACGGGGGAATGTGAATTTCATTCTCATGGGAATCTCACATTCCCCCAACCAAACACACTCTAAGGTGACAGTTCGGCCTCCGAGCTGGTCTAGCGTTAGCCAATCAAGTCTTATTGTTATATTAATTGACATTAGTACTCACTTTTTCGTAAGCTCAACCCCTATCCCTCCCTTAACAAAAAGAAAATCATACTATATATTCAAATAATTATTCAACAACCACAATTTTTTATATAATTTTTTAGCAAGCTTGTGCTTTTAAATTTTCGTACCATTTAAAAACTTACGATTCATTTAGCATTAAAATTTCATGTATTTGTATCTAAAGTAATTTTGAATGTTGTGCAACGGCCTGCTAATTATGTTTTCATTTTTTTTTGCCCGTAAACGGGTAAATTATTTGGGAAAATAGAGCAAGTAGAAGATTATTTTGGGATCTACGGTATTTTTTACAGTGTTCATTGAACTCGTCACGTCGATGTGATATGTTCTTATAAATAATATTTTTTATTTAAACTCGTTACGTTGAGGTGACGAGTTTCAACAAAATATATTTTTTTATTAAATTTTATCACATCGAGATAAAAAGTTTAAATAAAAAGCATCTTTTAGTATAACTCATCACCTCGACGTGATGATCTCCCAAGTCACTGTAACAAATGTCGTAGATCCCTAAATAAACTTCTACAAGCCCTATTGAGCTAATTAATTGAAATGTTTGTCCTATTGGGCCAAAAAAACCCTATGTTTCCATGTCAAAAGGGGCCAGGACCTTAAGTTTATAAAATGAATAATTAGAAAATATTAAAATTTGTTGCCCAAAATCATTTAATAAATTAGTATAAGCCAAGTGATAAAATATATAAATATAAATATATTAATTCGTATTTGAAACATAAACTCTATTTTTTTTAAATATTTCATTTAAAGCAATGAAGTATGCATAAACATTAGTCATCGAACATTGCTTAAGGTTTCACCAAATCACATGTTTTTCGGACCAAATTAGTACCATATTGTTTAACCTTAAATAGATATGTTTAAGATTGAACAAATTGAGCCTCTCTTCCATCTTTGTTTAACCTTAAATAGTTACGAAGTGAAACGTTAATCACTTACTTTAACAAAGAAAAAATTAAGCTCCTAAAGCAAAAAGAATATATAATTTGGACACTCTTGTTTTTCAAATAAGCATTATATTTACAATAATTTACTTAACTAATGATATTATATGAAAGATTTCAATCTTTATATATAAGTCCATCAATCTCGTGTTTGGTTATTAAATGGTGAGTTTTAATTGTTTTATTTAAAGATTATATAAATAATATAAAAAGATAAAATATTTAACAATTGTCCTAACCTATAATTATTTAATTATTTTGATCAATAAACTTTTAAAAATTATAAATGACCAATTTATTAAAATATTATAAAATCGTTATATGTCACTAATAGATGACGTGACATGTTAATTTAATTATCAATATCTCACTTGGTCACTCAATAGTTACTAAAATTTTATTTTTGTACTTTGTCAATATTTATAAGTAATAAATTAACTCCGACTAACCTACATCGTAAATTTAATTTTAATGGGTAAATCTCCGAATAAAGATTTTATACGTGTAAGAGGTATAATTTGGACTAGAAATGTAGGTTTATTGATGGCAAACAACGTGAATTACGCAAATGAGAAAAAGGGAGTGTGAATGTGGTCTTTACTTGGTGGGTTTTCCATGTGCGGTAGTTGAGAAAATTTGTCCAAAAAGTAAAGCATTATTGATGATAAAGTTGAATAAATTAACCCACTTTCATGCTTTTATACCCATCAATGATGTTCAATGCCACGTTTTTGGGACCCCAAACCCTAAACCATTCAATTCAAATCCCATATATATATATATATATATCGACCCGCTAGTAGTGGCGGATGCACTAAGCTCCCATAGGGGTCAAGTGCATCTCCATTATTTTAGAAATGTGGTTAAATTTAATTTAACGTGTTAAGGGAAAACATTACAATTTTTTCATACCCATTATTTTTAAGAAAATAAAATTATTTGGACCTCCATTCTAAAATTTCTGGATCCTTCACTTCCCGCTAGCACATCTCCTATAAGTTTCAAAGTTTTTGTGAAATCTAATGTCAAGTTTCATGACACTTAGCACTCTTCAATCCCCTAATCTGGAGACTGTGAGCATCCAATTATATGTGATTTTCGTAAACATAAAGTATCCAAAAATGGAATAAGGTCCACGTGTCATAATGGTTGACGTTGACCTTGCTCGCCTTTAAACGGCAGTGAAATCTGACATTTGATATTGCAATTTGAAGATGACTTTTATGAGGTAAATTGCATCAAATATCCTCCATGTTGGGCCAAATTGTATATTTTTGTTGATTTTTTTTAATATTTCAATCATATCCTCAAAGAAAAGTATTCCTTCGTTCTATTCTTTCTATCGATTTAATTATTGGGTTTTTTAACAATTCCTATCTAGGAGGGAGAAAAGAGTAATCTCTTGCTTCTAATGGATATTAAACCCACAACCTACAAGGAGAAACGAAGTGTCAACTGATAGCTTTTAACCACCTACTCTGAAGATTGTTGATCATGTTAAATGTTAAGTTAGATACGATATAATTAAAATTTTATATTAATCAATATGGTCGTTATCTCTAGAGGTTTCTGGTTCGAGCACCAACGACTATAAGATGTTTGAGTATTCATTGTCATATGATTGAGAATCTTTAGAACATATATTACCGCTTATAATCACCCTAGATTAATTAAAAAAAACTGACAAAATCAAAACTAACATTTAATGTTAAAAACAACATCTTTTAATCTTTAATATGCATCTTAGATACAAATTAATGAAATAAAAAAAATTTACCATCAGCTATTGGATTTGAATGGGATCTTTACTGATTGCTCCCCATGGCGTCAGCCTCGCAGCATTGATTTCGATGGTTCAGATTTCAGAATTTCGATGTAATTGAACGTCAACAAAGTTTATTTATTTATTTTGTTTTCGGGTAAACTATGCATTCAGCATCTAAACTATCAAGTTTAGTATATTTTAGTACCAAAACTTTCATGTTTTTCAAAACCGTACTTAAAGTTTAGTTTTTGTCTTATTTTAGTATTCTGACGGACATCCGTTAAGAACTTTAATTTTTATTTCATTTTAGTATCTCGTTCAAAATTTAACGTTGAGTTTTGAAAAAAAGAAAGTTTAGGTATTAGAACGGGCCAAAACTGATAGTTTATGTACTAAACACTAAAATGAAATGAAAACTAAACATTAGACATCGTTTTTTTTAAAAAATTGAAAGTTAATGTACTAAAAAAGATAAAATTTGATAGTTTAAATATTAAATATGTGGTTTACTCTATATTTTTCTCGATAAACCATAATTTATTTATTAAATCATAAAATTTCTAAACATGACTTGTAAAGTACGTTAAAACTTTCTAATCTTAATAGGGAGGAAAAGGTACGCACTAATATAAAAATATAGTCGTCTTTTATGCGAAAGCATGACCCCTACAAGGTAGAAACCTTATTTCCTTACCACCAACTCCCTTTAGATAGAATAATTTATTTTACTTTTTACCTAATAAACTAACGATTAATGATAAAATTAACCTGATTTATTTGACTCAAAATTTAACCTTGTTTTTAGTATAAAAATTCACTCCGACTCAAAAAAATTGACCTGGTGCAATTGGTCGGATAAGATATATATATCATTTTTTGTTAAGTAAAATAGAGATCTAATTAAAAAAAATAAAAGAGTATTATTTTCGGATCGATAAGATATATTTCACTCTAAATTTGAATCCAATAGGATATTTTTAAAAAATCCGACCCAAACTTAAATTTTCAATAAAAAAATTGGCATTATCTAATCGAATAGAAACTTATCATATTCAAATAAAAAATTAATTTTTATATATTTTGCATAAAATAAAAACACGTGTAACTAATATGATGCGTCTTTATCATAAGATAAGAATATAAATAATACAACATCCATGCAAAAGCAATAGATTCCTGGGTTTTCGCTAAACCAATTATACATAACAATAAATAACCTTAAAATCCACAATACCATGGTAGAGAATTAACAAAGAAGGCTTGAAAAGAAAAAACGTGGGAATCGTCGAGAAAATCAAGACATCTACAAGGAATTAATGGATGGATCGGTCTGGCTTTTGGTTTTGGACAGATCGATTAATGCGAAGCCATCGATCGCTGTCGAGTGGCCCCGCACTGATTCATGATTCAGCGTCTGCGAAGTGAAGGGCACAGTGGAACTGATGATGAATGGTTAACCATCGCTATCAAAAGGAAAAGCTTTTAACTTTATGATTTCAAAGACTGACTCACAAATTTATCATTTTATAGGAGTTAAAGTGTAATTTTATCATATATTATCTTATAATTTTATAGGATATATTATGTCTTTAGTGCCTAAACTATCAGTTTTAGTCCGTTTTAGTACCTAAACTTTCATTTTTTAAAACCATATCTAATGATTAGTTTTCATTTCATTTTAGTACCCGCCGTAAAAAACTTAACGTGTTTAGTACCTAAAATTATCAATTTTGGTTTGTTTTAGTACTTAAACTTTCATTTTTTTTTTTCAAATCTTAACGTTAAATTCTAAAATGAAACAAAAACTAAAGTTTTTAATGGCTGCTATTAAAATGAAACAAAAGCTAAAGTTTAGGTATGGTTTTGAAAAAAAATGAAAGTTTAGGTATGATTTTGAAAAAAATGAAAGTTTAAGTATTAAAACAGACCAAAACTGATAGTTTAAGTACTAAACTCATGATTTACCCCATAATTTTATAATACATAAAGGGACTTAGACACGATTTCACCGCATCAAGTTTGATCAAATATATCGAGACCTAGTGTTTAGCAAATATTTAAATCGAACCAAACGATATCAGTAGTTAAGGAGATGATTGTTATCTCTAGCGGTCTCAATTTCGAGCATAGCGTCTGTAGGGGTAGTTGAGCTTTCATTGTCAAATAACGCAGTCTTCCGAACATAGAACTACCTTGAAAAACATATTGGAAACAACATGTTGGAAAGATCAATTGTATGACAGATATATGACTATATTAATATTTGATATGAATTAATCGATTAATAAATCAAATATCAATAATAAAAAGTAGGATAAATTACACGCTTACTCACTAAACTTTACCCTATCTTATATTTCACTCACCGTACTTTCAATTTTTTCAATTTGGTCACTGAACTTTGGACATTGAACTTTTTTATCACTCGACCGTTAAATTTCTAACGGCGTTATGACGTTGCTAAATTGAAATTGAAAAAAAATTAAAAGTATAGTGAGTAAAATAGGAGAGAGGGTAAAGTTTAGTAAGTAAACGTGTGGTATGTTTTATTATTATAATAAGTCACGTAAGCACCTCGTTATTGAGTCAACGGTCGAGTGATCAAAAAATTTTAATGTCTAAAGTTCAGTGAGCAAATTGAAAAAAAATTAAAAGTACAGTGAGTGAAATAGAAGAGAAGGTGAAATTCAGTGAATAAGCGTGTAATTTACCCTAAAAAGTAAATCAATATCCTGTGCAAAAGTCAAATTGCACTTTAAATTGAGGTCCACTTCTTCCTTTAAATATATAATCATTTTGGGAAAATTTACTGGTTTCTTAAATTTGCTAGTGATGTGAACAAATTGACATACAAAATATAAACTAGTATTGAATATTAGGGGTGTTCAAAAATACCCGACTCTATGACCTGAACTAAAAAACTAGGTATTTTTCTATAAAAAAAATACTCAACACGACATTTTTCAGGTCGGACCCGGATCAAAAAATTTCATTTTTCCAAGTACCTTGTTATAATTATTTTTTATATAATATAATATTACATATTCAATTATTAATAATTTTATATATTAAATTAAACTAATAAAATTTAAAAAAAAGCCACCCACCCAATAATTGTATGTTTAGTAATTAATATAAGTTTTTGATAATATAAGTTTTATTTTTAATTTTTTTTTAATAATTTAAAAAAAATTAAAAACCCAGGTACCAGATTACCCGAATTACGGGTACCCGCAATATCTGGGTCGGGACACAGGCCGAAAAATCTAAAACCTGACCGGGTACCCGGATTTGAACACCCCTATTGAATATAACTAATATTTATTAAACATGTGTATTGGGTCTAATGGTATACTTTTTAATTAACAAGTATACTTTATTAAATATATAAATAGAAAATGTAATAAAATTACAGTCAAGTGGTATTTCTAGAAATTTGTTATGTTAATAAACTTGTAGAAAAAAATTAAAATTATTTATAATTTCAATTTTTTTTTTATTTTTTCTGTAAATTTTGTGTGACATAATCATAACGTGTGATGCGATAATAATTTACTTGAACGTCAAAAGATACTAACAAAATTGACTTGCTCCAACGTCCTTATAAAGCTAACTCTTTTTCCTATTTAATGTTATTGTTTAACAAGTTAATGTTGAACTAATTCCATTTAAGCAATTCATGCATGTTTGAAAGCCAAATTTGTTCCCATTGAGCATGTTTCAATATACTTAAACGTTGTGGTGTTGCACGTTTTCATAGTCACTTTCTTACGGGTCAAAACACCTCTTCCATGCCCCAAGCAACATATTATGGTTGGGCTGATGAATGAATAGAGAGAGTGTTGAGGACGGTTATATCTTCTGAAAATTTCGAATTCTTGTATAGTTTAAATATTTACTTGATCTTTTTATTGATAATATGATTTCACGTCTCTAAAATTTTATATCCTTTAATTTTTTAGGATAAATTATACAAATGATCTCTCGACTATAGGGTATTACTTTATTAAGTCCCTCGAGTATTAGAAGTTATAAAATGGTCCTTCGACTATATAGTGTTGTTTTGTTGAGTCCCTCGACTATTAAATGTTACAAAATGGTCATCCGACTATTCATTATGTTCCAAACTAGAAATGGACGGTATTTTTGAGCTGAACGTTAACCTATTGATGGTAATATGATAACAAATGATCTTAGAATCTCAAATAACTAACATATCACAGTCATCATGCTGACATCCAGCTTAAACAACCACCAAGTTTTTTGATGAAAAAGTACAAGTTTGGAACTTAATGAATAGTTGGGTGACCATTTTATAACTTTAATAGTCAAGGGACTCAAAAAGTAACATTATATAGTTATAGGACCATTTTTGTAACTTTTAATAGTCAAATAACTTGATAAAGCAATACCTTATAGTCAAGGGATCATTTATGTATCACCCAAAATTTTAATATATCTTCTTAAAATCCAGATATAAAATTCTACATCCATCCATGGTTGCACCAGGGATGGATCGAGAGAGGGATGGTCGTATCTTTTGAAAATTTTAAATTTTCATATATTTTAAGTATTTTCTTTATATTTTATATGGATAACCTAATTTCTTGTTCCTTAAGTTTTTTAATAAAACTTTCTTCAAGTTCACATACATATAAATTATATGTTAATCTAGAGTTGAACCATCAATTTTAAAGTAACAATGGACAAAGGGGTGAAGCCCAATAAAAGAGCATTTAATTGATCAATTAAAGTGGAAAAAAAGAAAATTTGAATGAATGTATAAATATATTTTCTTTTTTGTAACCATGTTTAAGTTATTGATGATTGGAACCATGTTTTATTCTTTTTGTAAAACACAAAATCTCCATTAGAGGTGGGATTACAATGATTCCATGGTTGGTTTGTAATTATAAGGGGATAAATTATAAATTTCATCACCGAATTTTACTCACTCTTCTATTTTACTCATTGAACTTTAAAAGTTTTCAATTTCCTCACTGAACGTATTACATTGGGTTTTTTGGTCATTGAACTTTATTCTCTCTCCTATTCTAGTCACCCCGTTGTTAAATAGTTAACGGTGTTACAGACGATGTGGTTTAGAAAACAAAATTTTCACCAAAATGACATCGTTTTGCTTATATATAATAGCATGTTTTAACGTTGTTAGCTATTTAATGGCCGACTGACCAAAAAACTTAATGTATTAAGTTCAATGAGAAAATTAAAAAGATTTAAAGTAAATGAGTGAAAAGGAGACAGATTTGTAATTTACCCATGTAAGGGAACATAAGAAAGTTCAGTTTGTTTTAAGGTTAGGTCATATGCCCAAAGAATCCGTAAATGGTCAGGTGAATTATCAGACATCTCTCTGCTTTCCACTGTAATCGACACGTGTCACTGCATTTATTGGTTAATGTTCCATCTCCTCATCTCCACCGTTAGATCACCGATCCAACTGCTGACATTATGAGACTGTACGAAATTTGTTACCTTCACTTGCTTGTTAAGTACTATTAGTTTTGAAATTAGGCAAACTTTTCAAATATTTTGAGTTAAATTGCTTTATAGGTCCCTTTTAGTTTTATAATTAGGCAAATTAAACCATGACTTGTCATTTACTCGGTTTAAATATATATTAAACCCATATTAATTTTAAAATTAAACAAATTAGAACATACATCCTAATTTTTAAATTTAAAAATAATTATTCAATAAGTACATTATGACCGTCATTTTACGGCTAAACTCTCGAGATAACGTTCTCGAATAAATTAATTCACGAGATAATGCACTCCTCAGATTAATTGCTCAAATAGGGTGAAATCTACAGTGTTGCTCGTAGGTCGCCATGCCATCCGGGCGACCTACTAGGTCGCCATGTCTTCCCGGCGAGCTATGAGAGAGATTGCATGTGTCATGCACGTTCCAACACGTTGGGCATCCGAAGCCATCCGACCGAGGGCATCCGACCGAGGGCATCCGAGCGAGCTATGCGAGGGCATCCGAGGGCAAGAGGAATCACGCGAGGAGCAGGAGGAGTGCATGGCGACCTACAAGGTCGCCCGGAGTGCATGGCGACCTATGCTGGGAAGCTGCCACGCCGTAGGTCGCCCAGAAGGCATGGCGACCTACGGCCAATTCGCCCTATTTGAGCAATTAATCTTGGGAGTACGTTATATCGTTAAATAAACAATTCGAGAACATTATCTCGAAAATTTTGCCGTCATTTTACTACTATTTATTTTTGTCCCGTAAAATTTTATCTTCACTTCGCCCTTGAATGCGTTACACCTTTCATTAGTGCGCTACAAAGTTCACTTCAGATTATAAGCAATACTTTCTCGATAAATATCGGGCTCAATGATAAGTACATCGTAGTCGGACAGAGAACGTAGGCTCGAATTAGTCTTCGATGACCATAAAACAAAACTAAAGATGCATTATATATTTTGCAATCAAGTTCTTAGTTAAGAATATCAAAAAGACCAAGAGAATAAATGGAGAAGAGGGGGGCCATTAAAGACCCTCACCAAGAAGAACCAAAAAACTAGTGAACCCCATTTCTTTCGGTTTTGAACCTATCAAAAGGGAAGGTTTCCTTGGTTTTAGGGTTAGGGTTTTGGTTTGATTCTGAGAAGGAGAAATTACTAAAACAAAAAAATGGGGAGAGGTAGGGTTGAGCTGAAGAGGATTGAGAACAAGATCAACAGGCAAGTGACTTTTGCAAAGAGAAGAAACGGTTTATTGAAGAAAGCTTACGAGCTTTCAGTTCTATGTGATGCTGAAGTTGCTCTCATCATCTTCTCCAATAGAGGAAAGTTGTACGAATTTTGCAGTAGCTCAAGGTATACATAGCTACATACATGCATATACATACATATATCATCACCACCACCATCATCAAAACAACTAACCCCTCTTTTTTGCAGCTGCTCTCATCATATTTGTTATGTTTTCTTGCTTTGTTGGAATGTTTATAAAGTGTTCTTTCTTCATGTAGATCTGAGAAATGTAGGGTTAACAATTTTTCTTCTGAATTTGAAGAATACCCCAAAGATCTGCTCATATGTTTTCAGCTCTTTGTTAAGCTTCCTAGGGTTTTAATTTATTTTTAAAAAAAATATAGTTTTTAATGTTTGTTTTGATTGTGAAAAGTTGGGGGGGGGGGGAAAGAAACATGTCTGAAAATCAAACCAGACAAAAACCCAATGGATCTTTGTAATAAAAAAGATCCCCATGTTTTCTTGTGATACAATTGAGCTTCTCCAGAGATGTCATTGATCCAATCAGAGCAGGGAAGACAAACAAGAAATTTCAGTACAGTCTCGGATTCCCAAACCTTTTCCTGTTTTTCGTCGGAGGATTTATGTCTTATTCTCTCCCCCGATCAGTTTAAACGATGTATAAACGGAGAGATCTCTTCATGAATGCCTCTGGGTTTTCTAGGGTTTTGATTTTCCTTTTTCACAAAAGCTGATTTTAGTTGTTGTCATTATGCTTCATTAATTGACTTGCATATCCTTAATTTTAACTACATAACTGTCATTACACGACACTATAACGAATGTTGTTTTGTATTTTTTTAGATCATGTTAATATTCATTACGTCTATAATTATAATAAACACGATACCATTGAAGCATTATTTACGATTATGATTGTTTGAGAACAAATATTATCGTTATATTTTATCAATAAACTTGTATATCCTTAATCTTAACCAAAATTTATCTAATTAATAATGTTGTAGTATGCTCAAAACATTGGAGAGGTACCAGAAATGCAACTATGAAGCTCCCGAGCCAAATATATCATCTAGGGAGGCTGCACTGGTAACATCTAACCCTCTACTCCGAGTTATATAAACATTCATTTTAATCACTGAATCTCAGTAAATCGTGATAACAAGAGTTACTCATTATTTAATCGAGGGTAAACTACACTAATAATTTCTGAACTTTCATCCGAGACTTGGATGCCCTACAAATCAAACAATACAAGTTGTTCATGATAACTTTACAGGAATTAAGCAGTCGGCAAGAATATCTGAAGCTTAAAGCACGTTATGATGCCCTACAAAGGTCGCAAAGGTGAGTTAGAAAACAACCAAAATGGTCCAATGATGTTAATGTATATATCTAATAATCAAAATTTTATAATATTTTTATGTATTCATAGAATCCCTGAGAATCATATTATTATTATAAATATATTTCAATATACATTCATATATATATTTTTTTATTTATTAGGAATTTACTGGGAGAGGATTTGGGTCCTTTGAACAGCAAAGAGCTTGAGTCGCTTGAAAAACAGCTTGATTCATCACTGAAGCTAATCAGATCAACTCGGGTACTTTTACATATTTCTCCAGATCGAATAAAATTATAAAATTTTCAAGTAAATCAGTGAAAATTTTCAGTCTGCTTGCAAATTTTTCATGTAAATTACAGTAAAATATTTTTTCATGTGATTAAATATTGTGTTGTTGTAGACCCAATACATGCTTGATCAGCTCACTGATCTCCAAAGAAAGGTATGCCATTAACTATCTTAATTAATTAATTACAAGATTGATTCTTTAAATACCATGATCTTTAATGCAGGAACATCTTCTTAATGAAGCCAATAATACCCTAAAACAAAGGGTAAGCTTTCTCTCTTATTAACTAAATTCAGTCCGAAAAAATTTAGAATAAAAAATAAAAATAAAAATATTCTTTTTATTATCGAATCAAAATCAAACTAAATTGAATGAAAATCGAAATCGAATTACGGTTCGGATCGGTTTAATACAGTTAGTGGAAGGGTACCAAGTAAATCCACTACAGCTGAATCCAAATGCAACGGAAGATGCTGGCTATGGCCGTCAACCGGTTCACCATCATCCTTATCATGGTGATGCCTTCTTCCATCCACTGGATTGTGAACCGACTTTACAAATCGGGTACGTAAATTTCGATTCGATTTTCAATTTTCTAAAGAAGCACGGTAATTCGAATCGATCTCCGATTTTCTCGATTTTTTTGTCCGATTGCAGATACCAGCATGATCCGATGTCGGTCGTCACCGCGGCAGGTCCGAGTGCGAACAACTACATGACCGGTTGGTTAGCATAGTATTTATATACGGAGGAGGAGAAACCATGGGAATGGATTTCTTGGTAAGAAACTAGTTTATGTTGTTCCATGAAAAACAAATACGCATAATGTCATGGATTTATTATTATTGTTATTATTATAAGCTATGAGAAACTCAGTGTGAGCTATACAATGCATCTTTGTAAGAAGATTACTTCCAACTTTTCTTTGAGATTAGTCTTTAATTAGTTCGAATTTTTATTGATACGAGGAGGAGATAATTGTATCTCGCTCTTCTGCTAAAGCTGAATATCGAGTCACAACATCATCAATGGATAAACATGATATGACTGAAATCTCTCATACTTTTTGGTCCATTGGTATCTCATACATCCTCTAATCATATCATGTTTGTCTATTGAAAGAGGATGTACGTGATATTGACGGCGTATGAGATCACTCACTCATACATAAGAATCGAAGTTAGCCGATCAAACTTTTTTTTTAAAAGAAAATGAAAATTCATTTTTTTTAAGTTAAAGTAACATGTATCACTCATCTATTGGTTAATTTATACCATGCATGTCAGCATTCTATGATAGCAATAGGAGATACTATGACAAGAAAGTTGAGTGGCCAAAATGGATAGTAAAAATTCTTAAATGGACACAATGTTTGATATAGTTGAGTGGCCAAAGACCCAAAGTGGTTTCTTACAAACAAAAACTTTGGAATTTGATTTTAGGGATAAAACAAATTTTAGTCCCCAAATTTATTTTGGGAAAATTACATATATAGTCACTTAACTATCACTTTGGTTCTATTTTTCTTTTCAAAATTATATCTAACGTTATATTTTAGTCACCTACTATTAAAAAAATAAACAAAATCATTGACCCAATCTAACGAATTGAACCTAACCGAATACAATCTAAACCCAAACTAATTCAACCCGAAATAATCCAATCCAAACATAATCTGAACGATCCAATTGTGACACACAAAAACGTTGGAAACTAGAAGGTTGCATTTAATGGCAAAGTTGTACTATTAGTTATAATTGATCTAGACGTGGACCAAGAAAAATTGGCATTCCAAGATTCGATTATTTCATCTTCTTCAGATTCTTCATCGTCACTTTCTTCAATCTCATCGCCTGCTTTTGATGCTTTGATCGTCTCCAGCTCCATTGCTACTTGTTTCATGGTCGGCCTTTTCTTTCCGTTAAGATCCAAGCATCTTCTTGCCAGCTTAGCCGTTGCTGTAATCTCTTTCTCCGGATCGTCATTTACTATGGTCGAATCGACGATGTCGAGCAACGAATTCTCCTGCATCGACATCAGAAAGTATGATATCAAGCTCCTCGCCTCGTCCGATTGATCTGACAACACCGGCTTTCGTCCCGTTAAGAGCTCGACAAGAACAACCCCGAAGCTATAGACATCACTCTTCCCCGTAAACTGATTCGATCAAAAATACTCAGAATCCATGTATCCGAACGACCCCTGCACTTGGGTGGTCAAATGAGTCTGTTCGAGCGAAATCGATCTCAATGTTCCGAAGTCCAACACTTTGGCACGGTATTTATAGTCAAGGAGTATGTTGCTAGACTTGATGTCTCGATGGTAAATCGAGACGGAAGCGGCGGAATGCAGATAGAACAGGGCGTCGGTGGTTTCTGTCGCGATCCGTAGGCGCATGTCCCATGTCAAAGGGAATTCTTCGGTTTGGTAATGGATCAGATCGTAAAGTGTGCCGTTTTGGATGGAAATACTATGCCAAGCCAATTGTCAAATGCCAATGGGTTTACATTGCAACGAAAAGCGATAAGAAGAGGAAGATTTTTCAGCTTCACAAGTCCTGCAGGAAGCTCATTGATTTGAGTGTCCTTCATAAGTAGAGACTGCAAATTGTAAAGCTTGCCGATGGAATTCGGAAGCTCTTTCACTTGAGTTCTTGTTAGGCTAAGGTATCTCAAATTGAATAAATTCATCAATTCATCTGGGGGTTCCTTGATCGGAGTGTCTTCCAAATCCAACACTCTCATCAATTTAAAACCAGAGGGCAGTTTGTTGAAGGAGGATTTAGAGGTTCCATCCACAGCAAAAACAAATAATGCACGAACCCGAGATAGTGCTGTCTCACTTGCAGCTTTCAACTCATTCCCCTTTGCTTCAATTGACCAACGACGGGTTCCATCGTCTTTCACTTCTTCTTTACCATCAGATTTGGCAACAAGCTTTACAGATTTTGATATGGAAACAGCAAATTCCCGCAAAATGTCATGCATCTCCAATGCTCTGGCTTCCCCGATCCATTCCTGCTGCAAATCAACTCGGATAGGTATCTCTCCGCAACAACTTACACTTAGCTCCCGATTTAGGTTGTTATAAACTCCATCCCATTCGGCAATCGAGCTCTTGGAAGCCATCAAACCGCCCAAGGTCACAATGGCTAATGGCAAGCCTTGACATTTTGCAACCAGCTTTCTTGCTGAAGGTTCAAGATATGGTGGGCAGTGTCCACCTTTGCCAACAAAAGCTTTCTTCCAAAAAAGGGCTATACTATCATCAAACGGCAAGTGTTTAAGGGGAAAGATATGCTTTACAACTCCAAATTCGAAGGAAGCAACGTCCTCCTTCAGCATAGTGAGCAAGATTCGACTTCCCTTCGTATTGGCACGAAGTGCTATGCTGATATCTTGCCACAAATTGGTGCTCCAAACATCATCGATCACAATAAGATATCTCCTTGGCTGCAAGAAGTTCACAAGTTCCTCCAGCAGTTCTAGATAACTCATGAAGTCGAGGTTGATCACTGGATCCATTTTTTCTTTCGACTTGTTGTAGAGCCCTTTGAGGATGGACTTCAATAGGTCTGTGACAACATATTGTTGTGAGACAGTGACCCAGGCACAACAATCGAAATGTTGCTTCACAACTTGTTTGTTGAAGGTGTTGGCGACCAGAGTTGTTTTACCTAGACCGCCCATCCCGACCACAAAAATCACGGTTTAGTATTTAAACATGAAAGTCTTTTATTTAAACATGTTTACTATTTAAAATGTCGGTTTTAATTTGTTTCAATATCTAATTTTTTAATTTTTTTAAAATTCATACTCAATATCTAGCTTTTATTTCATTTTACGACCCTAACGTAAAAAACTTAACGCATTTAATACGTAAACTATTAATTTTGATTTATTTTAATACCTAAACTTTTAATTTCTTTTTTCAAAACATAACCACAAGGTTTTAACATAGATAATTTACGTGACACAAAAAGTACTTTACATGATTATAAGAGAACCAATGTCACCTAACATGTGATTCTCTTTGGTTGGCAGACTCAACTTACGCGATCTTTTAGGACTAGACGGCCACGATTGGTCTTTAGTAAGAAACATGAAAGCCATTTATTTATGGGTAAACTACAAGTTTAGTATTTAAGCTATAAGTTTTAGTTAATTTTAGTACATAAACTTTTAATTTTTTTTTAAATTATACTCAACATTTGGTTTTTATTAGTCAACTCATAGGGTCTTTTACAACTGGACGGCCACGATTGGTCTTTAATAAGAAACATGGAAGTCAACTATTTATAAGTAAACTACGCGTTTAGTATTTAAGCTATCAGTTTTAGTTAATTTCAGTACCTAAATTTTTTTTTTCAAAATCATACCTAATATTTAGTTTTTATTTCATTTTAGTACCCTACCGTTAAAAACTTAATGTGTTTGGTACCTAAACTATCAATTTTGGTCCGTTTTAATATATAAACTTTAAATTTTTTTCAAAACTTAACGATAAGTTTTTAGCTTATATAATTTATATGACACAAAAATACTTTACATGCTTATAAGAGAGAACCAGTGCTACCTAATAAGTGATTTGCTTTGGTTCATGGAACGGGTACGAAATCGCAATTCATTAATTTTATTGTTTGCGGTTCATTAGGGTAGACTTCTTTATAACAAATATTGATTCGATGATAAAGTTTTTAATAATGTCTATATGTTAAACAATGAAAATGTAATATTTTTTAATAATTATTTAGTTATTATAAAATTGAAAGACTAAGTTTATAATTAAACCGATTGCCTTGAACAATAAAAACACAATAATAAAGAATATTTGAGATTTCAATTTTATTTTCTCTTTTTCTTCCCACTCTTTCACTGTTCTCCATCTTCCTTTCTTTTCCTTACGCCGATCTATCTTCCTTTATTTTTCTTTATCAAAGTGCCTATCAAGAGAATCTGCCGACTCCACCGGCAATGACTAGCAAGATCAACCCTTACACCGTCTTCATTACCGTCCCTTCCACCCCTTCTCCTACTGAACTCTTACCCCTATCTTTGTTTCCTTTGTATTTGTTGTGATGAATTTTTGTTTTCTTTGCTTTTTCTGTGATGGGTTTATGTTTTCTTTGATTTGCTGTGGTGGATAATCTTTTGGCTTCTTGTGATTTTTGGTACTCTAATTTCGTCGTTCCGATACTCGAACAAACCGTGAATTGGAACGAGATTCGAACGATCCTAGGAATAACTCTTCAAGTCCCCCCTTTGCCTTGCGGCTCAAGAGTGAAGATTTCAAAGGAGCGCCGGCAACACCAAAACGCAGAACTCAGCCCTTAATCTAGGAGTGCCGTCATCATCGATGGATAATGAAACATCCATGGAGCAGCGTAACAGAAGAAAAGAAAAAGAAACATGCAGCACATCGACTGTTTCAGAAACATCTACTTCAACCGAACCACAGTTCCCGACATTTTCTCAAGGAGGAAGCCAATATTTTGTCTCATACCGGTGCGTGGCTAGGACAGGCAGAGAGATCTTAATCGATGGGTTGATGTCATAGAAGAGCGGATATATACGTACACACATTTATCTTCAAAATATGACTAGAATGGTATGAGACACCGTATGCTATTTGCATACTAATTTCTGATTAACATAATGAATACCGTATACGAAATCAAATACAAACTGACATCATGTCTTACCGAAGGTGTTACATACATATTTCAACGATGATTATCTGTGCCTATATGATGGTGCCCTTTTGGTTAATCAAAGAACATAAGCTAACTACTTGAGAAACTAAAAAGAAAATCGAGAAGGGCAATCACATCCCTACATGATCGCATCTTCTACAGAGAAAAAGGAAAGAAGATTAAAGAATGAAGATCGTATTACAAGAAGTACTTCATCCGGTTATCTCTCCTCATAGCATTGTATACAGCTTGAACCTATACGACACAATGAGTTCGATTAGAGTACGTACAATCCTCGGTCAATTGAAGCAACTTTTTATTTTGTATCTTTCGCTCTTTAAGACGGAAAATTAATGTATAACAATGAAAAATGTGATTGCATGAGCGCACATATTAGGCAAATGCCATGATGTTTTTGCATGTATGCTAATTGGGTGCGTGTGAGAGATAGAGAGAGCAGAGGGAGTGGAGACCTGTTCACTAGAAACGACCCGAACAGGACCGATGTTGACAGATACATATTTCCCCCTAGATGAAACCTTCTGCCTCACCCGACCCTGTTATGAAACCTTGTCAAATGTAGTTTATATATATATACACACACAGAGCACACACATATATTGTATACTTGCTTGCATGGATGAATTAATACAACTTCTTGATAAAATAAAGAAAAATGGAAATAACGGTTCGTGTTTCAACAGTGTCTACAAGCAAAAGTATAACCAATTTCAGCTGAAGGCAAGACTTCTTTGCGAAGACATTCCAATACAAGATATATCTCCAGTCATTATCTAAATCAAAACTATTTTCCCCCCCTGAAAGAAAATTGCTTGAGATCATAGCACAAATGATAAATCATTTGCCATTTATTCAAATACCTCAAAGAGACCCACAACAGAATCTTTCACATTTATGTTGGTAGTTACTCTGTAGCACACACAATGTTTCGCGCGAGTTGATACTCACTCACTTCAATGGTAGCAGCAGTTTTGATTTTACCCGTAATGTGGACTCTAAAACTTCCATTTAACCCTTCAATTTCTATTTCTATCAAAATTTCCAAATTATTTCACAGTCAAAATCTGCCTGTTAGGTAGTACTTAGCTGATACAATGCACGCTCCCGGGTACCAATTTATTCGGTAAGCAATTATTAGTTCTATAGAATCCAGTAATGTTCAATACAAGAGTGCAATACATGTGCATTTCACCAAAGTCTTTCTAGTTGAGATCTTGCCTCCGGGGCATACTCCTAACAAAGTGGTTTTTATATAAACTAACACCAAGTCCGGAAGTTCTCTACACAGATATATTTGAGATGTCATGGATTCATCTTCTTCCCAAAAGTAAATGTGTAAACCAAAATGGTAGTTTTCACCATCACAGAAACCTAGGTTCATCTACTTATAAACTAATTACCTCAAATTTGTCCTGTTGTCTATTTAAAACGCATAAATAAACGGGCATAACAATAATTGATTTTCACTGTTACAGATGAGTATAGGTACCTCAGGAATCGGCTGTTGTAACACAGATTCCACAGCAGCAACCATAGCTTGCACAAAATCATCACCTCCGGTTCCTATTGCTATAAATCCTCTAACAGTGGGATATGAGTTGAGCTGACAAGTTTTTTTTAAAAAATCAACTCAGCAACCAGAAGAACATCAGAGCTTTTAGTATCTAAAATATAGCAAGTTGCATGTACTGCAGACAACCTAACAAAGAAATATTCACTCCAGATGAACTCAATCCCTTCAGGTGTAGTTTAAAACCGAACGGAAAAATATAGTCTCAAAGACTCGAACCCCTAGAGAAAATCAGGAATAAGCAGATTATATGACATACCTTCTGATCCAAGGCAAGCCATTCATTAGTTGAATCATCCGCTACTGTACCACCAATAATCACATTTGTTGTTTGGCCAACTCTCCCTTCTTTCTTTGATACCTCTGAAATCGAAAACCAAAAAGCCTGTATAAATAAATCTATGCTTGTGCTTCTACAAGTAAATGGAAAAGAAAAAGGCAACAGTTTAGATACATCGATTTAAGTGGGCATCAAATTTCATTTTATAAACTTATAAGTAAATAAACATGAGACTGAAGACATGTATGCGATAAGATCTATCTAAAGAACCGTGTCATTTACCTTTCAAGGTGTAGTAATTCCTCTTACTCGAACTCGAATGTGTATAACAAATATAAATATACTTCTGTCTAATTTTTTTTAAGTTTTTCTATATTTTTGGAGAAATATATTATTGCTCAAAAGTTTCTAACTTCTTTCAATATTATTGCTCAAAAGTTTCTAACATTGATGCTGCTAAGCAGAATCAGATTAATTAAATTATAGTTCTATTGGCTCTATCCTACTTAAAAGTATTTCAAATGTAATTTTCGTCGGCATTTGGTTCAATTTTCACTAATGAAAGCTACATCGACCTCTTTTCTACATAAGAAAAATCTATTTATCCAGTTTCTAATCAACTAAATAACAATAATTTATCTCGAAAAAAAATGAAAACAACTTGAATCCAAAAGTGGAAGGAACCTGAAATTGCTTTGAGAACGGCTTCCTGAGGCGGCCCTTGGTCAAGTTCATCCTCCTCGGATTTGGAAGACGACGGAGACGGCGTTTCATTTCGAGAGCAACACAGTTTAGGAATCCCGTTCCAAAAGTGAACGCCTCGAGCCCTAACGACCGCCGTCCCGTAAATGCCACCGCTCCCTCTCTTGGAAGCAGCAAAGCTCCTCAACGAAAGGAAATCCCAGCTCCGCCGCAGAGGCCTCCACGCCTCCGTCGTGGAGACGGAACGCAATACCATTCTGCACGCCATCTCGGATCCTTATTCTTTAGCGTGTGTTTTTGTTTTGAATATGATTCCAATTCTCTGGGATTCCATTATATACGAAGGCTCCATCCATTAAATTAACGATATTTTTTCTCTTTCACTGGTTTGTTATGGGCGCGCCCCAAATTTTCGCTCGCCTTCTCACTCACTACTCGAAGTTACGTGATTGGCCTTCTCTTTAACTATGTTAAATGGACCTTACACGTAGGAATGGGTACCGAATCCGACGGATTTTGACTCGATCTATTTTAATCGGATTTTTTTTAAAAAAAATTGGATTCAAGTCGATTTAGGTCTGATTTTTTTAAGTTTATATTCGGGTTGGGTTTGGATTTGCGTTGAAAGATATTCTACCCGACCCAAATAATTGTAATTTGACCATATATATTTAGAGATAATTACAATAATATCCCTCTATATATTATATTCTTTTGATTAAATTTATATTTTTATTGAATAAAAATAATATTTTATAATAAATATACTATTTTGGACCAAATCAAGTTGATTTTGAATTTTACCTAAAAAAATTAGTTTGAGTTTAGGTCGGGTGAGAGGTGTATATTTTTTGTGTCAGATGAAATATTTATAATTTTTATGTCAGGTAAGTGGACCAGAATTATGACTTGCCCCGCCCTATGCCCTTCCCTACTTACGGGTGTAATCGAGTCAAATTGAGCTTAAACTACACCAATAAGCCAAACAAATTTAATTAGGGTAAATTTCAAAATTTCATCACTAAACTTTATTCTCTCTTCTATTTTGCTCACTAAACTTTAAAATTTTTCAATTTCCCCATTAAACTTAATACATTGGATTTTTTGTCACTCCGCCGTTAAATAGTTAACAACGTTAAAACGAATTCGTTTAAAAAAACAAATTTTCACTAAAACGACTTCGTTTTGCACCTATATAAAAGCTCATTTATATCGTCGTTAGTAAGGAAACATACGAGTGACCAAAAAACACAATGTATTAAGTTCAGTGGGAAAATTAAAAAATTTAAAAAACAGTGAGTGAAATATGAGAAATTAAGATTCAGTTACCAAATTTACAATTTACCTTTTAATTTACAGACATTGTAAACCCTAGACCCGATGCATGACTATAAGTACACATTTTATTTAAAAGGAAAATTAAAGGAGATTGTTTATGTTGAGAGAGTACGAATGGGATGTATTCATGATGTAGTGGAATAATCGTCATTATCCAATCTATTGACCGATTAAATAAGGTTAGGTTTTATAAAGGTTTATTTTGTGGACGACTTTCATAATCTAATTTATTTTATACGCAAACGTCATAATTCAAATATCTAACTTTGCTTAAAGAATTCTTGCAGGTGTTCATAGACGAAGAAAATGTTGAAACCACTCCTCTCAAATTCCAGTTCTAGGACGAAAACGATCATTGTTTCCTAAACTATATAAGAACTTCAAGGATCAATATCAATATTAGGCAAGTATTTTAATTATTTCGAGATGATAATTTGATCTTATAATGTTATTTAGAGATGATAATTTGATCATAATCCAATTAATTTTAACCCGATTTGGTAAGGTCACTTTTTAAATAAAATGGATTCATAATCAAGATGAAAATTTTTATCTGATAATATTAGTAATATAATTTTCTTTTATATATTTAAAGATAATTATCATAATACATTTTATAAATATATATTTTAATTAAGTCCATTTTTTTTGGATAAGTAAAATTTTATTATCCAATGAAGAAAGTACACCAAAACATCCCAAAAGGGAGTATAAACACTACTTACAACAACAAAAAATGATCAGTCTATACCCCAAGAATTACATAAGTTAATATTAACATCGTTTGTTCTATTGAAGTTCCTATCGCTAAGGTTGATTCGAACAAGGTCCTTTACAATCTGTAAGACTTGTTCAGGTGTTCTTGATTCTCTTCTAAAAATTCGTCTGTTCCGTTCTTCCCATATCGAGTAAATGAAGGTTGTCCAAGAAAGTTTCAAAATGGTAGTAAGCATAGATCTGCCTTTCTAATGTTGAGATGCACATATTATCCTTGATTCCCAGGAAGTATGCGTGTTGCACATATTTGAAAGATTCATGATTGAACTCCACAGCGAAGTTGCAAAAGAACATTCCACAAACAAGTGATTTCTTGTTTCCTGCAACTCATTACATAATAAACATAAATCATCAGAAATAATCCCCATTTTTGAGAGCCTGTCCCGAGTAGGAAGACGATCCAGCACAGCCATCCAGTAGATAATACTCAGCTTGGGAATGTGGAGTGGGAACCAAATGATTTTGTGCCATGGAACCTTTGCGTTATGGACTCTCATTTCCTCTCATATTTCTCTTGTCTTCGAAATTCCAGAGCTAATAATAGGAAGGGCCCCATTCCTTAGTTTAATAAGTTTCTTGAAACACCAACTAAAGGAAGATCATTCACTGATGACAGAGAAATTACTGTCTTTAATTACATACCAGTGGATCCATGCAACCCACAATGATCCTTCACCGGCAAGTATTTTCTGAATGAGATGAACCATGCAGATTTTATTCCAAGTTTTGATATTTTTAAACCAAGACCGCCTTCAGATTTGGGATTGCATAATTTATCCCATTCGATTCGTGCTCCTGTAGAAGCCTTATCGGATCATTTCCAAAGAAATCTTGAGCAGAGTTGTTCGAGTCTTTTAATAACTTTCAGAGGAAGTATAAATTGCCTGCTCCAGAAATTTACTACACTGTAAAGAACAATTTTTATAAGCTCTAGACGCCCTGCATAACTCAGGAATCTCCCAGACCAGTGTTGAAGCCTCTGTTTGATATTCTCAATAAGAGGAATGCAGTCTTTTTCTGTTAATTTCCTAGTAACAAGGGGAACACCAAGATATCTAACAGGAAGGAAGCCTTGTTTGAAACCTGTAGCAGTTGTAATATTTTCCTAATTTCTAGAAGAGATACCAGCAGCAAACAATTCGGTTTTGCTAATATTAAGCTTTAGGCCAGATAGTTCATAGAAGTGATTAAGGACAATAAAGACTCCAACAATAGATTCGAGATTCCCTTTGCAAAAAATTAAGAGATCATTAGAAAACGATAAGTGAGTAATGCCAATTTTTTTGTACTTAGGGTGATATCCAAAAATTCCTCTAGAGGCAACAATGTTAAGTAATTTTGAAAGGATATTCATTGCAAGCACAAATAACATTGGTGATAATGGATCACCTTGCCTTATGCCTCTTTGACCCTTAAAGTAGCCTATCAAACTCCCATTAAACGAAATGGAGTATCTAGCTCCTTTGAAACAAGCTTCAATCCACTTTGTAAAAGTAAGGGGCAACCCTATTGCTATAAGAACATAGGATATAAAATCTCAGTGAAGGGAATCAAAGGATTTTTGAAGGTCTATTTTGAGGGCACACCTTGGAGATATGTTTTTTCTACCATAGCCTTTTACCAATTCTTGAGCGAGGAGAGTATTATCAATTATTGATATTCCTTTCACAAAAGCAGTTTGATTAAGAGATATAATATCAGGTAGCAGTGAAGTCAATCTTTTGACAAGAATTTTTGTGACAGTTTTGTACACCACAGAACAACAGGATATTGGTCTTTAGTCTTTGACTTTACTGGGTTTAGAATTTTAGGAATCAACGCTATAATTATGGAGTTGAAGGCAGGGCTTATATTAGCCTCTTGGAAGAAATATTTAACAGCATTGATAATATCTTCACGTACAACAGTTCGGGATTTTTTGAAAAAAAAGAGAGGTGTAGCCATCTGGGCCTGGAGCTTTGTCATTCCCTTGATTAAATAAAGCCTATTTGATCTCTTCAGCATTGATAGTTTTAGTTAAGTCATAAACAACCTCATTTGGTAAATTAACTTGGAGCAGATTTTTCAGGTAAGAATGATCACAATGGAGAACTCTAGGATCAGGAGTACCAAGTTGAAGTTTGAAAAAATCAATGATTTCAGAAGTCATAGCATCATAGGTCTCTAGCCTTTTCCCTTCATTATTGAGCAGAACTCTTATGGTATCTCTTTTATTTTTTGAGGCAATGGCAGTATGAATTTTTTTGAGCATTTATCCCCTTCTTTAGTCCACTAGATTTTTGCTTTCTACTTAAGAAACATTTACTCAATGTCCTCTAAAGCATTCAACTCATTTTGAACAATCAATTCCTTGTCCATAGAGTTGGCGCCTTTAAGAGTTTCAATCTGAATTTGTTCCAACTCAGCCTTCTTTTGTTTTACCCCAACAGAAATATTATTGTAGCAGTCTTTATTTAATTTTTGTAGACAAGGTTTGAGGCGTTTAAGCTTAGAGAATAATTTTTATATAGGGTTACCATGGGAGGGTTGTTTCCAAGACTGGTAGACAATTTCCAGAAAGTTTGAATGGCTAGACCATAAGTTGAAAAACTTGAAAGGCTTAGGTCTGTTGATTTGAATGTCTTTGTTAATCCAAGCAAGCCCCATATAGTGATCAGAAGGCCCAGGGGCAGTGAATTCAACAAAAGAATTCTTAAAAGTGATAGCCCAATGAGAGTTTATGAGAACTCTATCGAGTTTCCTTGCAAGGTACGTGTCTTTTTGTTTGTTGCTCCAAGTGAAGGTTGGGCCAAAAAAAGGATGATCTTGTAAGAAAATATCTTAAATCACATTTTGAAACTCAATCATATAAGGAGAAAAATAAGGCCCTAGGAGATCAGAATCAGAGCTTTCATTAGAGCTTAGAAAGATATTGAAATCCCCTCCTAAGATCCAAGGAAGAGATCCAAACATAGGATCAAGGTCTCTAAGATTTTGCCAAAGAATTCTTCGAGTAATACCACAGTTGCTACCATAGATTGCAATGATAAAGAAAGAATAGTCATTAAAAGAGCATTTAACAGAGATGCTTTGAGCAGAAGAGTGACAAAAGGATAAATCAATTCATTTCTTCCAAATGAGTCATATTCTTCCATTGGATGCAAAGTCATAGTTGGTGAAGGCGTTTCAGCTCAAAAAGATAGAATTTAGAATTTGTCCAGAGTTTTCAACTTTAACACGAGTTTCTAACAGGCATAAGATATCAACATTATAAAGATTTGCTCTGTTAAGAACTTTTTTCTGATTTTGAGGATTGTTGAATCCTCTTATATTCCAGAAGCAGATAATTATTTAGGAAGAGAAGAGGTTGAGTCCTCTATAGCACCATCTGAGGTACTAGTGAACTTAGAGATTTGCTCTTTCTTTTTTGACTTTAGTTCCTTGATTAATTTTGCAACATGTCTTGGCTTCCTAACTTGTATCTCTGTTAATGGAGAGTTCTCATCTACAGTGGTAAGGATATCAAATCTGTTTGTTGAACCTCTCAACATGGATTTAGTTTTTACTTTAAGAGGTTTGTCTCTACCTCTTTTTGGGAAAGGAGGATTCTCAATTTCATTTTTATTCTTATTAGCTACTTGAGATAAATTTTCCCCTTTTTCAGAATCAACAGAGGGAGTTTGATTAAGATTCTTATCACTTTTATCAGTAGTAAGAGTAGGTTGAAGGTCTGAAGGTTCACCCTCACATTTTTCACAAACAACAAGGGTGCTGGAGTGAGATTGCTAGCCTTTTCATCACAAGAAATGATTTGAAGATCAGAATGATCACCCTTAGAAGTCTGGTCTGAAATGGAATGAGGGATTAAGTTTAATTCAATTCCTGGTACTAAATCAATAAGATCATAAATTGCTCTAGAGGAAGAATGGATGTCCCATAGAGCTTCAATTGCTTCAAAAGGATTAGAGTCAGAATTTCCCTTTAAAGAAGTCTTTTTTCTCCATACTTTCGAAGTTTTATGAGAAAGAGAAGGGTTAAATAAACAACCCTTATCAAAATGTCCAAAAGTGTTGTATTTGATATATCTAGGGGGTAACCAAGGTACTTCAACATAGATTGTGGTGGAAAAACCATTATCAATAATAACCTCCACTTTTTTAGGAATTATATCCTTAGCTCCAACCTCTCTGCAGACCTTAGCAAAGTTAAGTCTAGATTTTATAGCAGTATATGAATCCATAGTCAGTGGAACTCCTAAGGCACTAGCTATGTAGCTAAGTCATTCTCTAGTAAATAATTCAAGAGGAACGTTAAACAAATGTACCCAAATTGGTATGCAAGATAAATCAAACTCAAGTCTTTGCAAATTTTTCCCACTTTTTAAGGATTAGGGGATTATTGAGAATATGCCATGGCCCATTTTCAAGTACCCATTCACGAGCAGAAGCAGAATTGAAATTAAAAACATACAAGTTATTTCCAGCGTGACTTACCTAAACCCTAACTCCTTTCGCAGGCTAGTTCCAAAGGTTCTCGATAATTCGTTGCAGTGTGTTGAAATTTGGAGCAGCACCTAAGAATTGTCCAACGAGTGAAGATTTCCATTCTGCTGAGTGTAACACCCCAACCCGAATCCGACCTGAATCCGAGTCTGAGGTGTCATATTGACTTTTTAAAATATTTACTTGTATAAAATAGTGAGTAATTTAAAAACTTTTATAACATATAACTTATTCAAAACGTTTACAGAACTATTCAGAGCTTATACAATTCAAATCTTTTAAATACATGCCAACTAGACTTTTATACCATAAAATACATTTAAATCATCTATTTTCTGATCTGAAACTTTGTAAGGAAAAAATACTGACCTGACTTGCACCTCAACAATCCATAAGTTTGTAAGAACCTGCGTGTGAAACACTCACACGATAAGTCTATGACTTATAACAAATTCTTATATCATCATATATGTTTTTCATTAAATCATCAAATCATCTCACTCATATGCTTTTCATATAACAATTACATACATATCATCATTTATGTTTTTATCTTGCTCCTATACTATTATACTTCATATCTCTTATTTCTTATTCATATGATCTCTTACATTCATATTCTATAACTTATAACAAATTCTTATATAATCATATATAAGTCATTTATACTCACTCACATATACATCAACATATATTCATGTAACATATACAATAACCCATATCACACATATATCATATCATGCAATTCATATACATATATATCATATACATTGATTTCACAATTATCTCTTTATTAGCCCATGTACACATGTGAGAACTGTAGATATGTGAGTCTATTGAGGTTGTGCACTATGCTGTCACCACAACTCGTATAATTCCCACTAGGGGCTCGTAGAATTTGTCTCGAAAGACCATGTAGATTTACCAAAGGACTACATATAACACATATGTCCCGAAGGACCACTATGTCCCAAAGGACCACTATGTCCCGAAGGACCACGTAGACCCTCGACTCTTGGCATGCCAACTATACCTCTAGCTCTCCTAACACTTACATGGGCATTCTATTTTATATCATTTCACATAGTCATATCTTATATGCTCATAACTTTTATCATATCATTTCTCATATTCATATAATAATATGATTCACTTTCAAGTATCACATATACACATTCATATCACATGTTCTTATAAACTCATAACTTCTTTCACATGTACCTGTAATCAGGTAGCTTCTTTTCACGTAGTTCATGTCACTTTTCATATCATTAATTTATCACATACATAATCTCTATCATATATACATTTCTTCACTTATCTCATAGTTATGTATCATATTACATAATTTAACTTATATCATATTATCATGGACAATTAACATGTATCATATAAACATTTATTCACTCATATCATTAACATATGTAACAATCAATAACACACACATAACATGTCAAACATATGCTCATATTAATGAATTCATGCATTCTACTATAGGAAATAGACTTGTCACAAGTCTTATTTTCATTAATACATAATACACTATCTAATGTGCACTCACCTTGGCCTCACTACGTTCCAATACACTTTATGATTTTCCTCTATTTTGATCGAATCTTAACTTGCTAATCGACCCGGACTTGTTTGTGCTCGATATCTATATAATCATACATTGATACATATCAGTATTCAATTGATATACACTAATCTATCATTTCTTAGACCAAAAGAACTTTCTATTCCAATTTCCCCTTGAAGTGCATCGATGCATTCTACAGTACATCGATGCATTCTTTAACATGTGCATCGATGCACTACCCATGCATCGATACACAAATTACCTTCGATGTTTTCATTTTAAAAGGGATGCATCGATGCACTCCTTATGCATCGATGCACCAATTGCATTCGACGTTTCTTCTTTAAAGAGTGCATCGATACACATTGAATGTGCATCGATACACCTTGCCCAGAATTTGCATTTTAAGCCCGAAAATCCATTTAATTCAACTCAAATGCTTCATATTTCATCCCCTTTCATATTTCTAACTTACATAAACATATTCGCACTCATTTCTACTCAATAATCATTTCTTTAACCTCCATATCCTATTCTCCTTAAGAAATTCAAGAATCATACCCAAATTTTAACATGTTACAAATCCAATTCTAACACTTCATACATGTTAATTAGATTGATGACAAGTCATATTCACTCTAAAACCTCATTAAAGAACCCTCTTTCAAGATTTCACTTATTCCTCTCTTTTCTTTAATTCCATTTATTCTCTTCATCTTATTGTTTCAAGATAATTTAAGCTCTTCTTATGCTTAATTATCACCTAATAATCAAAACTCAACCTTAAATTTAAGCTAATAATCAAAAAACAAGAAATCTTACCTTTTCTTGAGCTCTCACGTGGAGGAAGAAGAAGAAGGGAGAAGAGTTTTCCAGATAACTCTCTCCACAAGCTTATCTCTTAATAAAGAGATAAGATAATTATCTTTAGATAACGAACACCATTTTGCCCTTAATCTCCTTTAATAATTACTAATAACTTTAAGGAAATATCTCCATATAAATCATTAAACTATTCAACTTTTCTACTTTTATCCCCAAATTCTAAAATTTTACAATTTAGTAACTAACTGGATATTGAGGATGTTACAAATCTCCCATCATTTTAAGAAAATTTGTCCTCGAATTTTCATTGTACATACCAATAAAAACATATCTTTTAATTTTCTTATGTTGCTTTCACAACTTTATCCAATCTTTATAACTTTAATAATCAGTTTTACTTATACAGAACCTTATTCTTCACCATTTCTTGCACTTATATTTTTTCTTCCTCAAAGCTCTCTTTAAAACTTGTAAATACTCTTCTCTTTGTCTTCATCATATCTATATAATCCAAATACAAAACCATATTCAAATTCATATCATACTTAATTAACTCTCTTTATCTTTTCTTCCAATCTTTTTAACTCTATCACCTTTACTCTTACGGCTAGTCAATAACAATTGTTCAATCTAGAGCACAAGCCTTAATTAACCAATCATATACATCCAACCTTTCATCATTTCCTTAATTCTTATATGTACTTTAAGGCACATGATCTTTTCATATTAATTTATACTTCTCTTTCAATTCTTACTTTCCCTCAAACATAAGAATCGTTATTTCCTTCACTATATCGCATTCATATGATCAACACATTTTTTCATCGTGTAACCTTGTTAGCCAACGCTAACTCTTTCTTCTAGAGTACAAACCCTTATTATTTCCACACTCTTGCTTATACACAGTACTACCCCTTGGTTTCATATCCATAACTCTGATTTCATTCATCTTATAAACGTATCACTGATGCACTTATTCTTGAATCCCTTTTCAAATTCTAACCACATCACTTGATCTTTTAACATTCTTATGGTGACATTTGTTCACCATATTCTATATTATCCACATAATAACGAACTTCTCAATTTAATTTCTCCACTTTGGATAAATGAACATCTTCTAGTATTATTTTAATATCATTTATCCAAAGGTCTGTAACAACAGAACCTTCCTCAAATTCACCCTTGAGCTCGGGTGATCATAACTCTTTTAACTATTTCGATACATTCATTCTATGACTTAACGAAGTATATAATTGAAAACACATTGGACCACCTTTCTACATCATGATTCATTATTTAATCATATACAGGCATTCCCTAAGGTTTTCGCTCTTCTCCCTGCCTGGCCAAGGTAGGTGAATGTTATTACCTTCAGGTCTATCGCCTTGTGCTTCACTTTAGAAGCTCTCATAGATTCATGTGCTCATATCATTTCTTCTATCACATATCACGTGTGCATATGATCATCTAATTCATATCATATAACATATGTCATTTGCATATGTTCATATATCTTCTATCATATCCTATAAACATATATATCTCATAAATCATTCTCAAGTATTCACTTATCTTATATAACATAATAATTTAACTAATTAACAAGACATCACACTCCTTACCCTATCAGATCAGAAAATTTCCCACTTTGTGTTGGCATGTGTACTTTTTAAAACACTTTTTTTACTTCGTTTTTAGCCTAGAATCGGTTAAACCGTAGCTCTAATACCATTAAATGTAACGCCCCCAACCCGAATCCGACCTGGATCCGAGTCTGAGGTGTCACATTGACTTTCTAAAACATTTACTTGTATAAAATAGTGAGTAATTTAAAAACTTTTATAACATATAACTTATTCAAAACGTTTACAAAACTATTCAGAGCTTATACAATTCAAATCTTTTAAATACATGCCAACTAGACTTTTATACCATAAAATACATTTAAATCATCTATTTTCTGATCTGAAACTTTGTAAGGAAAAATGTTGACCTGACTTGCAGCTCAACAATCCATAAGCTTGTAAGAACCTGCGTGTGAAACACTCACACGCTAAGTCTATGACTTAGTGAGATGAATAAATATATAATGTAAACTCTAACTTGTAATCATGCAGGAAAAACTATTATTATCATATCATACACATCATATCAAATCATCTCACTCATATGCTTTTCATATAACAATTACATACATATCATCATTTATGTTTTTATCTTGCTCTTATACTATTATACTTCATATCTCTTATTTCTTATTCATATGATCTCTTACATTCATATTCTATAACTTATAACAAATTCTTATATCATCATATATAAGTCATTTATACTCAGTCACATATACATCAACATATATTCATGTAACAAATACAATAACCCATATCACACATATATCATATCATGCAATTCATATACATATATCACATATATTGATTTCACAATTATCTCTTTATTAGCCCATGTACACATGTGAGAACTGTAGATATGTGAGTCTATTGAGGTTGTGCACTATGCTGTCACCACAGCTCGTATAATTCCCACTAGGGGCACATAGAATTTGTCCCGAAGGACCACGTAGATGTCCCAAAGGACTACATATAACACATATATCCCGAAGGACCACTATGTCCCAAAGGACCACTATGTCCCGAAGGACCGTGTAGACCCTTGACTCTTGGCATGCCAACTATACCTCTAGCTCTCCCTAACACTTACATGGGCATTCTCTTTTATATCGTTTCACATAGTCATATCTCATATGCTCGTAGCTTTTATCATATCATTTCTCATATTCATATAATAATATGATTCACTTTCAAGTATCACATATACACATTCATATCACATGTTCTTATAAACTCATAACTTATTTCACATGTACCTGTAATCAGGTAGCTTCTTTTCACGTAGTTCATGTCACTTTTCATATCATTCATTTATCACATACATAATCTCTATCATATATACATTTTTTCACTTATCTCATAGTTATGTATTATATTACATAATTTAACTTATATCATATTATCATGTGTGCATATATCATGGACAATTAACATGTATCATATAAACATTTATTCACTCATATCATTAACATATGTAACAATCAATAACACACACATAACATGTCAAACATATGCTCATATTAATGAATTCATGCATTCTACTATAGGAAATAGACTTGTCACAAGTCTTATTTCCATTAATACATAATACACTATCTAATGTGCACTCACCTTGGCCTCACTACGTTCCAATACACTTTATGATTTTCCTCTCTTTCGATCGAATCTTAACTTGCCAATCGACCCGGACTTGTTCGTGATCGATATTTTATATAATCATACATTGATACATATCAGTATCCAATTGATATTCACTAATCTATCATTTCTTAGACCAAAAGAAGTGTCTATTTCAATTTCCCCTTGAAGTGCATCGATGCATTCTACAGTGCATCGATGCATTCTTTAACATGTGCATCGATGCACTACCCATGCATCGATACACAAATTACCTTCGATGTTTTCATTTTAAGGGGGATGCATCGATGCACTCCTTATGCATCGATGCACCAATTGCATTCGATGTTTCTTCTTTAAAGAGTGCATCGATGCACACGATGCACATTCAATGTGCATCGATACACCTTGCCCAGAATTTGCATTTTAAGCCCAAAAATCCATTTAATTCAACTCAAATGCTTCATATTTCATCCCCTTTCATATTCCTAACTTACATAAACATATTCGCACTCATTTCTACTCAATAATCACTTCTTTAACCTCCATATCCTATTCTCCTTAAGAAATTCAAGAATCATACCCAAATTTTAACATGTTACAAATCCAATTCTAACACTTCATACATGTTAATTAGATTGATGACAAATCAAATTCACTCTAAAACCTCATTAAAGAACCCTCTTTCAAGATTTCACTTATTCCTCTCTTTTCTTTAATTCCATCTATTCTCTTCATCTTATTGTTTCAAGATAATTTAAGCTCTTCTTATGCTTAATTATTACCTAATAATCAAAACTCAACCTTAAATTTCATCTAATAATCAACAACAAGAAATCTTACCTTTGCTTGAGCTCTCACGTGGAGGAGGAAGAAGAAGGGAGAAGAGTTTTCCAGATAACTCTCCCCACAAGCTTATCTCTTAATAAAGAAATAAGATAATTATCTTTAGATTACAAAGACCATTTTGCCCTTAATCTCCTTTAATAATTACTAATAACTTTCAGGAAATATCTCCACATAAATCATTGAACTATTTAACTTTTCTACTTTTATCCCCAAATTCTAAAATTTTATAATTTAGTCACTAATCCGATATTAAGGATATTACACTGAGCCTGCCTCGAAAAGTTCATGCGGAGGTTGAATAATAGGGATTTTTTTCGCTGGATTTTGGGAGAAAATATTGGAGTTCTTGCCTCTCTTGGCATCCAAAGAGCTTTTGCCAATCCATATTTGTACCCATTAGAGGAAGAGGTTTGAGCCGTTGAGAAACTTGAGACGATCGGAGGAACACCGGTGACACAGTGCGACGGGAATCTAGGTTTCGATAGTCCTACTATTGTGCCGTAAATGAGAAATTATTTGAGTTAAGTCCAAATTTTTATATATATCTTTGAATCTAATAAAATAAAATAAACTTTAAATTAAATTAATAAAAAATCGATTTAACTCGACCTATTGTGATCCCGTCCTATCACGCGGGATAACGTGAAAATAATCATATATCACCTCAGCTACAATCCAAAGCCCCATATGCACCACCAAAAACCCAAAGGCTTAACGTGTAGAATTCGAATGCCGCTTTTATTTTATTTTTACTTCAAATTCACAGCCAATTATTTTAATTTTTCTAAAAAAAAAAATTCAAATATTTTCCCATTTTATTTCTCAAATTTATTCATTTTCTTCTGCTGCTATTAGTTCCTTTCGTCTTCCTCTCACTGCTCCATATCCAGTTGAATTGAGAAAAAATCTTCTCCGGCGACATGTTTCCGAACGTATTGACTCAGGTAGCCACCGGCTTGAGCGTCTTGGCCGGCGCCGTCTTAGTCAAATCCGTCATGGATCAAAAACCCATGGCCGGCCCGTTTCCGAGATGCCCGACTTGCAACGGCACGGGTCGCATCGCGTGCACTTGTTCCCGTTGGTCCGATAGAGATGTCGGCTGTCGGACTTGCGCCGGGTCGGGTCGAATGGCTTGCAGCAGCTGCGGTGGGTCCGGTTCCGGTCGTCCCCTTCCGGTCCAGATTTCCGTTCGTCAACCGACGAACCGTGGCTTCTAAGTTACCTGGTATTGACTCTTGCCTATAAACTCTTATATTTTTGGAAATTTAGTTATGTAATATAATAGCGGTGAAAAGATCATAGAGTTCGGTGAATTGTAATCTTTACAACTGTGTTGTGAATTCTACGTTAAGAATTTGAAGAATTTTGTTGTAAAAGATTAACAATTCTGGGGTTGAAATTTCTATGAATATATGAAATTCCGAGTTAACTCTTTCTCCTTGATGATTGATTTTCATGAATTTTGTCTTCCATGGTTATGGAATTGGTGAATCTTGTTGAATTTAGCGAGAAAAGTTGCATTTCAGTATAGTGGATTACGAAAGATGTGTGTGTACAGTTTATTTGAATGAATTTGATTCCCCATGAAAATGGTTGGAAAAAGGCTGAAAATTGTTGAATTGAGTTGAAGACATTAATTAGTTTAGGGCCCTGTGTTATTTTCTGGGGAAAGTGTCAGAAAATTTTATCAGGCTAGACCTTGCTCTAATTCTTGGATTATAGGTTGTTTTTCTTTTTGAAGCATGCATGCTTATATTCCACATATATAGACATATCAATTTTAATCTTAACTCGAAAACCTGGCCTGAATTCAAGAGTTTTTAGATCTCGAATCCACTCGATTTAAGTAAATCCGAGGCAAAACCAACCCTTGAATTTGTAGATAATTAACATTCAGGGTATTTTGATTGAATTATTACCGAGTTCATCCATCCTTGTGTTAATATTAGAGATGGTCATCGGTCTATTTTGGGCCCTATCGAAATTGATTGAGTATTACATTCATTTATATGCACCTTACGTAGCTTTAGCGAAGCTTTGCACGAACTAATTACTTTAATGGTTAAAGAAATCGTTGTTGTTCCTAGAGGTTACGGGTTCGAGCACCAGCGATTGCATCAGGGTGGTTAAACGTTCATTCTCAAATGATTGAGAGTATTTAGAACTAATACTATTTTGTAATCACATTAGTTTAATAAAAAAAAGTTTTAGGGAAGCTTCACACGACATAATTTTTAGGATATAAAAAATATAAATTTAACACGTGTTATTTAACGATTTTTTAATCGTAAACAACTAAAAATTTAATAAAGAAAACATTAGGCACATGTTTCTAACAAAAAAATATTTAAACATTAAAATTTTATTTTAAAATATAATTTAAACACCTAAAAATATAATAAACCAAATTAGAATTTTTGCCATTGTCATAAACCAAAATCTGCCATCCAGCCGGGCACCATATGACCTTATATGACCTTATTATATAATTAGCAAATTAATGCAGACTAGCTGGTCTCAAACACCTGATTATGGAAACAAGAAAATAAATATTTATTAAATAATCAAAAGTTTTATTATTATTTTCTGTTTAAAGAAGAAAAAAAACTTTTAAATTTAAATTGATTACTTTTATAACTCCTTTACATAGCTTTATTCTATTCTTTATAGTTTTAATGTATATAATTCTTTAGTGTATACATATATCACATTAATGTTTAAATCGAGAAATAAAATCAATTAAATTTACAAATTAAGAAGTTAAATAATTTACGTTCAACGATTAATCTTTAAGAAATGAATGGTCATACGAGTTGGACGTTAACATGATGACTGAGATATGATAGTCGTTTGAGATTATGAGATAAGATTTTATCATATCTCAATCAATATGTTAACGTACAACTCATACAATTGTCAAATTTTTAACGAAAAAGGACGAGTTTGAAATATAATAAATAGTTGAGTGATCATTTTGTATTTTTTTAATAGTCAATGTACTCAACAAAACAACTTCCTATGGTTAGAGGACTAGTTTATAAATTTTAATAGTAAGAAGTTTAATAAAATAATATCGTATAATTAGAGGCATTTATGTACTTTACCTGTTTTTATACCTGGTATTCATATTTTACTCGTATTTACAAGCAAAGAGTTAAAAACGTACGTCTAATTTACAATGGAAAACTTGGCCTTGCCTCTACTAATAACAACAGAAAATGCACAAATTTACTTAGATTTCTATTTACCAAAAACAAGAAAATTAATCTCAACTCGAACTTGAATATGACTCGAATATGATCTATGATCATATGAAGATTTTGTTATAACCAACAAAAGGTACCCTTTGCCACTAATGTCATTAACTAAACCGTTATACCTACCGGACAAATTAGCCGCCACCGGAACGACCTTCTCGGTCACCGAGTGGAAAACGGAGTTGTGATTAAGTTTGACACACAACTAGGTTGAGCATACCGCAAAGAGCTGCTTGTACTCGCCCACGGCGTAGCGCAACGTTCCTTGCGGCCCCTCGGTTCGAGCCTCGTCGACTAGCTTCCGAGCATGTTCCACTGCCGTGTGATCGAAATGTCGGGCTTGGTTAATCGCTCGCTTAGCTTTTTCCGGAACGTGATCGTCAAGTTTGTGTGCGACCTTATCCACATGCAGTCATTTTGATTAAATCTCGTTTCAAAGTTGGGACCAAACTGGTTCACATTTCTTTTTACAGCCAAATTCAGTTTTGGCTAAGATTTATCACCAAGTAAAATCGAATTCGAATCGAGTTTTACAGTAGTTTTAACCCCTCTAAATCTGATTTAAATTTTAAAGTTTGAAACTCGATTCGATATTGACCAAATTTCATTTTTAATTTACTTGAAGTCTCATCTACCTGTAATTATTTTAAATAATCTCATTTTTAAATACTGAATGATTCAGAAGCTCTGTATGAATAAGTTCTGAATGTGACATGTTGTTTGATAATAGCTCTGAATCATTCAGAATGTACTTCTGTGCTGAATCATTCAATACTGTTTTGCTGAATCAGTCAACACTGAATCATTCAGAGTTGAGAAACAAACGCGCTGAATGTTGAACGGTTCAGCATTCAACGCTGAATGATTCCATTCAGAGCCAAACAAACAGCCCCTAAGTCTTAAATATTACTTATACCTAGAGACAAAGGGTCAGGTTAGGGTCAAGTTTTTGGTCAATTCATCCGACCCGACCTGAAAATATATCTTATACCTACTCCGATCTAACGCGAAATTTTAGAGTATTCCGACCCGAATTGAAATTATATATCCTTCCTTCATCCGATCCGACCCAACCGGGTACAAAATAAGGGTTAAATTAAAAAATGATTTTTTAAAAAGGAAATTACATTATTATCATTGGGACAGATCAAAGCTTTTTCACCCTCCACCAGCATCCGACCCGGTATATTCCTTAAAAAATCTAACCCGAGCTTAAATATTTTTTTAGAAAAAAAATAATGTAATTCCTTTAGTAAAAAGTGCTTAACTATTTGGTTCATCAGTTTTAAAGTAAGATTTTGTGTTATAACAATAAAGAATTTGATTTGATTCTAATAATTACAGTCCTATAGAGAAACCGAACCAGATATGTTGAATTATTATCCAGACCAAAACTGAATCATATCCAATAAAACTCGAACTGAAACCCGAGCAAACGTTACAGTTGAGTTCGGTTTTGTGTTTTAGGGTTTTCCAGTTTCAACCATGCAAGATGAACAAGTAGAGTTGCATCAACCCTTTTCTTTCCTTCTCGAAACAGGCTGCATTAGATAGCGGAACCATACAGTCGTACGGACTGAAGAAGAGACTAGAAGCTGTAAGCAACGTCAGAGGTCTAACCAAGCTTGACATGAAGCTCAATGATGCTCTCCCGCAGATCGACGTAGATCCCGAAACATACGTCGTGAGAGCTGATGGCGAGGTTCTCGCTTCTGGTCCCGCGACGACGGTTCCGTTGTCTCGGAACTATTTCCTCTTCTAGCGCCTCCGTCGATTTATTAAGCTTCAGAACTTGCGCCATGTATGTTTACTTCCCCTCATCTTTTGAAACAACAATAAGGCATCATAGACTTGGAAATGGTATGATCGTTTAAAGAGATGCAACTTTAACCAAACAATTTATCTGACAGAGCAAATAAAGCAAGCTCGATACGAGGATTTCCCCGGTGATCACCCATTTTAATACGGATTTCAAGTACGTTTAATTGTGAGATTTCGATAGAACTAATTAGTATTTCGACCCTTAAGATTTTACATCATTCATTTTATAAAGAAGTAGAATAAGATCGGGATTTGAATCCAATAAGCTGAGTTAGTAGGATCACTTCCATAAATAAAAATGAATGGTGGGATCATTTTGTCGTATAAAAATAAATCACTTCAATTTGAAAGAAAAATATTAAAAATAAAATGTGAGGTGTAATATAGTGTGAGAAAGGCTTAAAATTACATTTAAATGTCAATTTAATATTAATTTTTATTTTAAATAAATTGACGATAGTAATATAAATGATTTAATTTATTATAATTAAAGTTGGAAGATGTATTTAATGAATTAAATATTTTTAATCTATTTTGAAAGTTACAACTAAGTTCAGTGGTCTATAATGCAATTCACCCATAATTTTAAAATTGCAATTAATTAATTTATAATAATTTAAGGAATTTTGTTTGCCTCCAACTAAAATAAAACACAGCGTTTTCTGGCCTTGGCTTTCTCGAGATTTCGAAAATCGAAAACTCCGTACCCACCCATCAAGCGAACCGGCAATCGCCGACTTTCACCTTTTGCGTCCATGTTTTTTCCTCACCGGTAAGCCATAGATACTCTCAATTCTCTTTTCTCTCGTAATTTGGTTGAGAGAATTAGGGATAATCGATGCATCGTTGAAAATTTTGACCTTCTAGGGTTTATCCGCTTCGTCTTGTCTTTTATTTTCTATTGTAATCTGATCATTTTCGAGTTACTCATCTCGAAAATCGAGGATCCGATACTTTTATTTGGTTCGGATGTTCTGATTGCTTGTCATAGGATGATTTCGTATTGATTAACTACTGGGTTTTGCTTTTCCTTGGAATTGGGGCCGTGCTTCTTGTTTACGAAGGTTCAGGGTTTATAAGCGAACAACTCAGAAGGAAATTCTTGAATTGGAAATTGGGTTTCCGACTATTTGAGGTTTATTCATGGCTGCTGGGAGGAATGGGGGTTATAATGATAATGGGTTTAGGAAGAGGGATTCTGAATTTGAGGTGATGAGGCGAGAATTTGGTAATTCTAAAGATTATGAGTCATCTAGGAATGATAGCCGTAATGACGAAAGGGTTCGAGTACAGGAGGCAAGAGATAGAGTTAGGGTAAGACAAAAGGAAACTAAGGAGAGGGAAGCTGTAAATGGTGGCTATTGGCCCTCTTCGAGTAGAAGCGATTCTGATGGCACTGGTGGCAGAGGTAGTCGTGGTCCCAGGCGATGTGGGTTTTCTCTTAGGGTAATAGATAAGGAACCTGGTGAGTTGTCTAGTGAAAGCGAATCAGAAGATGCCATGGAGTATGAGTCGGTGGTTAGAAATAGTGAGGCTGTGAAAGCAATGGATAATGATGCTCAGTCTCTTGTGGGAAAGAAAAGGAAGTTTTCACCTATAGTATGGGATATAGATGATAAGGAATTAAGCACCGCATCGAAAAGTAGGAAGTCATCAGCAGTCATAGCCTTTCCTCCACCAATAGTGCCTAAAGCTCATCGCAGTTCACCTAACAAGATATCGGGTGGGACCGTACTGACTTCTTCTGTTAGAGAAAGCAAAAAGGATAAATCACAATCTCCTTCGCCAGTTGCTGCTGCTGCTGTTGAAATTGTTGGATACTCTGCTTTGGAGTCTCCAGTCGATTTGGATTTGTCTCCACCAAAAGAGCAGGTTAACAATCAAGATACTGGGAAACTAGAAGATTATGTACCAACCCGACATATATCTTCCTCTAGATGGGCATCTGGTGGTAGTTCTCCTGGTGATGAGGGTGAAATTTTTGAAGATGAGAAAATGCCTAAAACGAGGAAAAAGTTGCCTGTTTCAGAAACTGCTCATGAAAGATCTCAGAATAAGTCAACAACACCAGAGCTTGAGGAGCTTAACGGGGAAGGCTCAGAGGGAACTAGAGCCAGATCATCTGAATCTGATGAACGAGCTGCCCGTTCCAGGTCTGGAAGTGGGTATGATTACCCAGGTAATTATTCAGAGAAGAATGACTACATGGAGATTGACGTTGAATGTGATAGAAATGACAGTAGTGTTAGGGAGTCCAATACAGATTCTGAGAATGAAAATGATTCACCTGGAATGCCAGAACCTCCAGTTTCTCCTTTGAGAAGTGTAAACATGCTTCAGGGATGTAGGAGTGTAGATGAATTTGAGAGACTAAATAAGATAGATGAAGGTACTTATGGCGTTGTGTATAGAGCTAGGAACAAGAAGACGGGGGAAATTGTGGCATTGAAGAAGGTAAAGATGGAGAAAGAAAGAGAAGGTTTTCCTCTGACCTCTCTGAGGGAAATAAACATTCTTCTTTCGTTTCATCACCCATCGGTTGTAGATGTTAAAGAAGTAGTTATAGGCAGTAGCCTTGATAGTATCTTTATGGTGATGGAATACATGGAACACGATCTGAAAGGGCTGATGGAAACAATAAAACAACCATTCGGCCAAAGTGAAGTTAAATGCTTGATGCTGCAGCTACTGGAGGGTGTCAAGTATCTTCATGATAACTGGGTTCTCCATCGAGATTTGAAGACATCTAATCTTCTTTTAAATAACCAAGGTGAATTGAAGATTTGTGATTTTGGGTTGGCTCGTCATTATGGAATCCCGTTAAAACCATATACGCATTTGGTGGTTACTCTTTGGTACAGGTGAGATATACATGCCATTTCCTAAATGTGTTAATCCTCATATTTGTTGATGAAATAATTATGACTGATTTTTTTTCTCTTCATCATTATAGACTATAATTTCATAAGCTGTTTGTGATTGGATGTATGGAAAATAATTCTGAAATGTGAATATGGGTATGTAAGTGTTGAATCTTAATTATTGAAGGAAACATCCCCGCTTTTTGTTATTGTTATCTGTGTAAGTGATGAATAGTAGAACTTCTTAAGTCTTTGAGGTAACAGTTCCTTGGAGGAAGCTTTGAAAAGGTACGAACTTGACTTGATGAGATGTTATTTGGACTTCCGTTTTTGTAAACTTTTTTTAAATTCAAATCCTATTTTTACTGTTTATATACTTTTAAGACTTAACCTTTTGTTTTTGCACTGTTAATGTCTTAAAGTTTACTTGATTGAATTATTACTTGGACTTCTCTCTTTGTGGTTAGTGAGAAGTATGAAGGTGGTTTTTACATTAGAGTGATGGCTGGTTTTTTACATTTGTAAAGTTTTGAAGGTTTTGCTTTTGTATTGTTAATTTGTCTCAAGTATGGTTGACCAATTATCGGAGCATTTATATTTCGGGATTCAAGTAGCCAGGACTTCTTTATGTTGGTTGGTTTTGCAGGGCACCAGAACTTCTTTTGGGTGCAAGACAATATTCCACCGCAATTGACATGTGGTCTCTGGGTTGTATCATGGCTGAATTACTATCGAAAGAAGCACTTTTCAGTGGGAAAACTGAATTTGATCAACTTGACAAGGTGAACTAAAGCAGTTGGTCTTACTTTTTATTAACCACTACCATCTGGATGTACTATTTCTGGAATAGTTCAATCTGCACATGGTGGTTAATGATCTTGGATTTGTTGCTTGGGTTTTACTAATTGCAGATTTTCAGAACACTTGGCACACCAAATGAGACAATATGGCCTGGTTTTTCAAAGTTGCCTGGTGTCAAGGTCAACTTTGTCAAGCATCAGTAAGTATTAAATCTATATAATTTGATTTTAGATTCTGTTGAGTGCAATATTCACGTTATCTTATTTTTCCCACTGTTTTCCCAGGCTTCCAGCTTTGGGTGATTCTGTTCTGGCTTTGTGGCCTCCATTGGTGACAGTTCAGTAACAAAACATTAATTTTTTATTGTATTAATGACTGATATATTTCCTTTCAGGTATAATCTATTGCGCAAAAAGTTCCCAGCCACATCATTCACGGGTACACCTGTTCTCTCTGATGCTGGATTTGACTTGCTGAATAAACTTCTTACTTATGATCCTGAGAAGGTAACTTGGCTTGCGTATTTATTTGAGTTACCTTGTCATTATTCCTTTTTTGTATGATTGATTGAGCCTTCTGATATCACCTTCAGCGTATAACAGCTGGAGATGCTGTTAACCATGAGTGGTTTCGCGAAGTTCCCCTTCCCAAGACTAAAGCTTTCATGCCCACTTTCCCTGCCCAACATGCTCAAGACAGGTATTGAACAACAGAAACGAAATGACATCATGACTGCTGTTTTATTTTTGTAATTTGGGTTTTATTTATTGTTAAGTTTTTAAATAAGGTCTTTTGCATCTTGTTAGGCGAATGAGAAGAGTGCTGAAGAGTCCAGATCCTTTGCAAGAGCAACGTAAGGAGGAGTGGCAACAAGGGGAATTGGGGACTCGTAGTTTGTTTGGCTAAGAAAGTTCATCCATCAGTGCCATTTAATCTTCATGTTTTAGATTTTTCACGTTATTGTTAGAGGGACATTATTGAGGTGAGAGATGCATTCAACGGAAGTGCAAACTTTGTTTTCAGAAGATCATTCTTGCTTTTTTTTAGCAGGCACTGATGATGATTTGTCTGGAGATATTGTATGCCTCTACCTGTGAGCCAGATGCTTTGCAGGTTAATCTGATTTCCAGCTTTTTCATCATATGAAAATGCATACGACACTGCTTGCATTGCAAGTTGTGGCATATCAGCCTCGTTTTCTTTTAGCAATCAGGTTCAGCTGAGACTTGTGCAACATATTTTGTTGGAACAATGATGTAATCCTTCTTTTTATAGCTGGTTTTGAATACTAAAAAATATGGCTTCTTCCTACTGTGAGTCCCATCTTTTTTAATATTCACATTGTGTTTGAAAGAGATGGTTGGTGTGGAGTGGGGAGGACATTCTTTGCCTTCCATTGATGAAGAAATTGACAGTAACCATTATACATCAAAGGTAATTTATTAATTATCTGTGGAATGTTTTATGGGCTTAGCTAAATATTGTCCATCTATGAGAGATTGCCTTTGCTGTATGAAAATTGCAGTGCCAACTGTGTTTGTTTCTTAATCTTATGGGATTATTATTATTTTTATGGTGTTTTAGTACAGTATTTTCTTGTGTTGGAAAGAAGCTTTGAAGAGTTAAGTTGAGATGTTGCGAATGTTTCTCTTCCCTGTGACTATGTGTTCAATATTTGTTGTTTTATCTTGTGCCCTCTTTATCCGGTCTAGCCAAATGGCAGGCATGCACTTGACAGATTATTGATTCAAATTTTGTCTTTATGCTTAGCATGGCCTTTAGGTTTTCTGGGGAAGAAAGTATAGATTTTGATATATTTCACTTATGGTCTAGGTGATCCAAGTTATAATCAGGTCTGGAATCCTTTTATGACTAGCTTCAGTTTCAAAGCAAGCAGGTAGAGGAGGTTGATTGCCTGCATATTCTGGATTTTATCCAACTTTCCAATTAGTTTGTCCCTTGTGGAGGTACCATGCAAACTTTGGTCTATTACAATTTCTTAGATTTTCTCTTCCAATTTTAGTTTTCTACGGCTGTTTGATCGGTCTGTTTTTATGATGTTATTTGCAGAACTCTAATTGATAACCCTGTTAGTTGCTGCTGTCAAAGTTGGACATAAATTGCACTAAAGTTGAGGGATTAAATCTCAAGGTTGAAGATTGTTGAGGGCTGGAACTATAAATTAGACCTTTTTACAACCTTACGGCTAGGATAGGGTTTTCTTACATACGTTATCCTCTCCCCTTATATTCATTTATCATCCAGTTAATTGCACCCAATATTCCCAAACTATGTCTAGATTTTGAATTGGTTCCCAAATTTCAAAATATTCTAATTGAGCTGCTAAATTATCAGTAACGTTTTAATCAAGTTTACTTGAGCATTAGGCGTAATGTTTAAAACTTAATTCACGTCTGTGTCAGGTTTAATAACCAGACTAACGGAACCAAAAAAACTCTATTGAAACGATGGCTTTGACAGTTTGAGCGTTATCTAGAAGAGGAAATAGTTCTGGGAGAGGGGAACTGTCGCCTCGGGATCGCACGTGAGAACCTCGCCATCGGCCATCACGACATAAGTTTCGGGGTCCACCTGAATATGAGGGAGAGCATCATTGAGCTTCATGTCGAGCTTGCTTAGACATCTGGTATTGCTGACAGCTACCACTCTCTTCTTCACTCCATAGGACTCCGCAACTCCGCTGTCCAAAGCAGCCTGTTTTTTCACAACACAACGTATAATGTAACACAGAAACCCTTAAACTGAAATCAACTGTAATATTTGGTCCGGTTTAAATTCGGGTTTAATGGTTTGGATAATAATGCAAAAATGTTTGATTTGATTTTTTCAAAACCAGTTCAGTTATTTATGGCATTAATCAAACTATTAAAAAAACATGTAAAATTTCTAAATTTTATACGATGTAACCGAGTGCTAATCCATGTATGTGTATAGACATATATATATATGGATCCTACCCCCTACATATACATGTGTATCTAACATTGATAAAACGACAATCGTTTGGTTTGGTATGCACTTGCACAATATAAAACTTAAAAGTTTTATACATATTTTGGATCGTTGTATGAATAAAAATGAATAGCTAAGATTTGTAATAGGAAGTGAGATTCTCGTATAAAAAAAGAAAGAGTATATTTAAAAGTTTCATGCATTAAACTCATTTAATCAAACGATCCAGAAAATGTGTAAAATTTCTACATTTTATATTGTATAAGTGAATGTTGATATGTGTTTATGTATGGTAAAATTTACTTACATGGTGTAAAATTCATTAATTATTATGAAAATATAATTGGATGAATCTAACTAAATAAATAGATGGTTGAGAATAAAACTTTGTATATTAATATTATCTTTTTTCTTTTTTAAATTTTATGAAAAATCTATTTAAATTCATCCAAAAATTATATATATATATATATATATATATATATATATATATAAAAGTCATGATTCATTTACACTTAGTGTAAAATTAAGAGTTATTTATTTATTTTTTATTTTTTTAGGACCATTGGATGAAAGAAATCAAAGGTTGAGATTAACAAGAGGAAATGAGAAGATATTCACTAGAAGAAAAAAAACAATGAGTTAATCTCAATCTTTGATATCTCACAATCAAACGGTCCTAAAAATGTGTAAAATTCTTGGTTTTACGTTAGGTGTAAGTAGATCCTAAACCTGTATATATATATATATATATGAATGATAGAAAGAGAGAGATTCATGCCTTGCTGACAAAAGCGATGGAGTTGGCACTTGCAGCCTTGCCGAATGCTCCGAACATTGGCCTTGACAACACCTGTAACAACTCATATCTTTAATAAAAGTGCTCAAGTAATCTTCTTCGATTGATCTCATTACATTCAGGTGCGATTATCGGTTATGTAATCCATGTTTTGGGAAGTTTTTTCATGTATTGAAGAGTCATATCTTCGAGCTCATGTCTAAATACGAATCGAAAACAAACATCGGCATTTGTACAGGTATGAAATCGGAATTTTACCGGTTCGGGTGTTGGGATGCTTGCATTAGCATCTCCCATGTTAGCCCAAGCAATAATACCGCCTTTGATTACGATTTCGGGTTTTGCCCCAAAGAAGGCCGGTTTCCATAAAACAAGATCAGCCAACTTCCCCACCTGAAAGATGAAACTCATATATTATAGCCAATGTAAGTCAAATTTAGTGACGATAAATCCAACGGATATGAATGCAGTCATCATCTATAGAGCTGGATATTTCAACATATACAGAGAAAATGATATACCTCGATCGAACCGACGAATTCTGCAATGCCATTAGCAATGGCTGGATTTATGGTGTATTTTGCAATGTACCGTTTGATTCTTAGATTAGAAGAAGTTTCTTCGTTATGAAGAGGACCCTTTGCGATTTCATCTTGTCCGCTGTTTGCCAAGTTCTGCTTATCACCTGGAAAGAAAGAATTTGAACTTGTTTCCTCGTTTCGATCTTGGAATTTCCCAGTTTTGTCTTATAAGCACATGCAAAATGAGAAATGAACCTCGCCGATGCGACCCATAGCCTGCGAATCGGAAGATATAATGCTGATTGCCCCCATGTCGTGCAATATGTCTTCGGCGGCTATGGTTTCGGCCCTGATCCTTGAATCCGCAAACGCTACATCTTCAGGAATATCCTTGTTGAGATGATGGCAAACCATCTGCAAAGATAGGAATGCATGAGAATGGAAAAAGAATCGAGCATACCGACATTCATCCGAGTTCAAGACTTCAAGTAACATCACTGTTATTTTCTCATACCAGCATGTCAAGATGTTCATCTACTGTATTGGAAGTATAAGGGCGTGTCGGGTTTGTTGATGAGGGGAGAACATTTTTACCGCCGCATACTTTGATGATATCCGGAGCATGACCACCACCGGCGCCTTCGCTGCCGAAAATTACATCAATCATGAACATCAATAGAACTCAAATAGGACTCTTAACTACTTCTGAAATTAGAAAGATATTTATACTCAAATAGGACTGAATTCAAGCTAAAATTTAAAGCCATTAGCTAAGATATTTATACCTGTGATAAGCATGAATAGTTCTTCCTTTAAATGCAGCAATTGTGTGTTCCACAAATCCAGATTCATTCAAGGTGTCAGTATGAATATTAACCTGCCAAAAAACAATCGATATTCAAAACGAGTTTATCGTTAAAAATGTAATTTAAAAAAAAAGGGAAAGAATTGGCGTTCTTGTTTGTCTGACTTGGATATCATGTTGTTCTGCAACAGCTAAACAATTGTCTATTGCAGCAGGAGTAGTTCCCCAATCTTCATGCAGCTTCAATCCCATTGCTCCAGCTTTGACTATTTCATGCAGTTCTTCGGGTTTGGAACCATTTCCCTAAGTAAGAAAAAATAATATTTGGTTGCAATGGAAAACTCTAATGATAACGAAGGTGTGAATGCTGGATATGAGTACATGTATGTATCATACATGTTTTGTGTTATGCATGGATTAACAAGAAAAAAAGGGGTTGAATAAATTATGCAAAAATAATAATCTTACCTTCCCTGTGAACCCAAAATTTAAAGGGAAGTCATCAGTGGACTGCAGCATCATTTTCATCTGCGACGGTGCCGGTGTGCAAGTAGTTGCGCGTGTTCCTCCGCCGGTCCAGTCCCACCTCCAATTAATGTCGTGATGCCTACATTAAATATTTGATAAAGATACATGATTCTATAATCTATATTAATCCGACTCTTCACTTTTTTTCCTGAAGTATTTATGTAACATGGATGTTGTCCCTTTAATAACTCTCTTGCACCATAACGATATGTAAGATTTATGCATGTTACGTATTTCGGTAACACCTTTAGCCAAGTATGCCTGAAAATGTAGCTTACCACTTGAAATAGCTTCATGAACCAACTGAGGGCATATGAAGTGCACATGACAGTCGATAGCCCCTGCAGTTACGATCGATCCTTCTCCAGCAATAACCTCAGTGTTAACCTGAGAGTCGATGGTATCAGACATTAGTATAATTATACTAGGACAATGCATTCATATGAAGAAAGAAAAAACTTACACCGATGATCAAGTTTGGCGAAACTCCATCCATGGTATCCGGATTGCCCGCTTTCCCAAGTCCAACAATTACGCCATTTTTAATACCAATATCTGCCTTGAATATACTAGTGTAATCAATAATCACAGCACTTGTTATAACAGTATCTAAAGATTTTTCTGGTGGATGCCCAGATGATTGTCCCATGCCGTCTCTTATAACTTTTCCGCCACCAAATACGCATTCATCACCATATACAGCAAAATCCCGTTCTATTTCAGCATACAAATTCGTATCGCCGAGCCGGATCATGTCACCAGTAGTAGGGCCATACATGTTAGCATATGCCTCAGAAGAAATCGTTGCGGTAAAATCAGAATCTTGTCCAGTCTCGCCTTCGCTGCAAATAAGTCAAGGCATCAATGTTTTTGTATTTAAGTAGACGATGCTTGCTAATCAAGAAATTCTTTTGGTGAAATAAGATTGAAGTAAAACAAGACGATAATAAGTTTCTAGCTCAAGTTAAAACCTAGCATTTGTGTCCTCCATATTCTCATAACCTTTACTCCTTATAGTTTCCATCACTGTTTCGATATTGGCGGTGTCGACAGGGCCATCAACAATTCCATTTCCTCCTCTGATCACTCGGTTACCACCAATGCTGACTAGCACAACGGTTTTACTATCTCCGGGCTGGAAAAGGAAACATCTTTCAGTCAAAGAATAGGTTCGGATTAGACCAAGTGCTGATCCTAAACCAACAAATATATCTACTAATGTCATAGAAACACTTAAACAACCCTCCTATATCAACAAAATGCTCTCTTCTAAATTCTTACAACGCTGAGTGTGAGTGTTGGACACGGATATGTGTCTGGTACAGATATGTTCAACTTTTTTCAATATTTTAATGTACTTGGAAGATCATATCTCATACCCGTATCCAATATACACTAGTTATGTAAGACATACACTTCCCAAGAAAAATGAAGAGTCGAACCAGTATAAGTTTCATAGCTGTATAATAAAGACATCAGTACTACCTTTTTATGTCATCGATTCCTATGAAAGCATCTATAATTTCTTACAAATCCAGGGGCGAATTTCCTAAATAAATGAAAATAAGAACCGCTCTTGAGAAAGAAAAAAAAAAACTGAGTACCACTGGTTTTATTACTAGAAAGGGAAATCTGTACCTATGTTGTTCCAACTTTTCATTTTACTTAAACATACGAGTGTGAGACACATTCAGACTTGGTATAAGAGTATGAATCTCTGAATATATGGAAAACATAAGTAAATACTCATGCTACAGTTGCTGATGCTTAAACCTGGGACTTCTAGGAATAACAACAATTCCTTTAACTATTGAAATAATTTGGTTCAGCACATAATTAAATATTGAACATACCTGTTTCGACACATATACATGACCGACACTCACTTCATGATCAATGAATACCGTTATTTGACTTAAAAAATGATAAAAAAACAAGCTTATCTTTTATCAAAAAAAAAAAAAAAGCTTATCAACAGATGAAGGTTAAAATGCTCAACCTCAAATCTTATAGCTGTTCCCGCTGGTATATTTAGCCGCATGCCAAATGCTTTACTTCGATCGAAAACCAAGCCAGGGTTTACCTCAATAAAGTGATAATGGCTTCCTACCTGAAAAATATTTGAAGGGTTAGCATAGATCTTTCAATTCTTCCTTGGAAAATTTTAACAGAAGTTTATTGGTTAGTTATGGCATAGTATTTTAGGTCAATTCTCTGTACCTATGTTACTAAGTCCGTTCATTCTTATTAAGTGCTTGTGTCCGACACATGTCAAACATATTTTCTGATATGGATATGGAGATAACATCTCCAAATACGTGGGAAAAACTTGTAAAAAATATGAACATACCCGCGAAAAAGCACATACTCATATCCAACATACACACACGTGTCCGTTACAGAGTTACGTACACAGATATATATGGTACCAAAAGCTATGTTGTTGGCACCCAACATTCTTGAAATGCTCATGTTAAACATATGGATTCAGAGTTTACCTCTAATCATATCCAGATCTAACACACACTCATATCCTATAATTATCCGTACCTAACTTGCACTCAAATCCTAAAAATATAGACTGAACTGATGTGAAATTGATCAGACTCTAAACAAGAGAAAAACAAATTGAAGGAAAGAAGAGAGCTTCGAACACCTGAACCGGCCTGTCTCCCTTGTTAGTGACTCTGAGGCTTACTGCTCTCCTCCCGGAATTAAGTCTAATCGTCCACCTTTGTGATCACTTCACCGGGAACATTTTATATTCTATTTTGGGTTTCTCATTAGAAGGCACTGCATTATCAATATTCTTTAGTTCCCACTGGGATACTTCATATTCTCAAGTAGTACCAGTTCCAATTTCTAA